>NC_141878.1:5841515-6141893 GCF_056163025.1 Triticum urartu | reverse complement strand
AGTAATTGTACTCAGAGCCATGTTTTTTACAACTGTATCAAAATAAATGTAGAACAATGGTGTTCTGCAATAATAGCAGTACACCAAGTTTTAGGGAGTTTCAGAAATTAAGCAGTGTAATTGTTTTTCCAAAACGATGAAGTACAAGTCCCGGATCCTCGGTTCTCCAAAGGCTTCGATTTGAATACTCGCGGCTAGGGTAGAGGGGTCACCGTCCGGCTTAAATAGCCGGAGTTGGTACCTCGGCAGGTGTGCAGGAGTGACGGCATGAGTGCGTCCTCACCGGACCGCTGTGTTCACAGGTGTGTTCATGTGGGTCCCGCTTGTTGGCCCCATGTGGCGGATGCGCTCGAACCTTCTCATATCCGTCCCAGATATGTGCTCGATATGAGAGGTGCCGGTCAGCCGGGACGTATTGAACTGGTTTGAGGAGTTCAGATGGGTCGCGATTTTATGAACGGTCACTGACCGGGCCGTCTGCTCGGATGTATATGAAGCATTTGGGGATTCTGACTGTAGATACTTTTAATCACGAGAAGTCTTATCATGAGAAACCCGTCGGCCGGGTGTGCTTTTTCGATGAGACAATTTTAGCTGTACCGGATATAAAAACATTAAAAACTCAGCAAAATTGCTAAGAGAACAACATGTAGGACGTGGATGGAAGGAACTTCACGTGACGAATCGTGTAGGCAAGAAAAGCACGCAAGCAAGGCCAACCAGAAATGCCCCTAGCACACACCCACATGAAAAGGCATGGCCGGCAATGCAACACTGACACCCTGAGTCGTGTGCTCGGGCGCACACACCCACACGGAAGGCAACCCAGAAAGAGATGAAGAACACTGGGCATCTAGACAAGTACACACAAAAAAAACTATACAGCATATATATGAAAAACTCTCTTGTTATTCCGTTCTGTCATCCCAGATAGCTTGAATTCAGAATTTAACTGCATGATTTTAGTAGCGGGTCGTCAAGATTATCATTTTCTCGAAGAACAGTACTGAGCAATCGAAACATGAATTTAGAATTCCAGTGAATGCTAGAAAAGCATCCAGTGTCACCTGTATGAGCAGGTCAAGCGCTGTCTCTGTCATGCATTGCACTACTTCAAACGTATGATGGGTAGCCGCAGGTCTTTGATGGTGCATCTCTCTATCCTCTTGCTAATATGCTCATCACCGAGGCGCGGGCGATTTCCGTAGACCCTGAACGTGGGCTGACACTGAGTGGCATGGAGCAGCTCAAGGCGTGGGCAGTGGTCGAGGAGGGCGACAAGTAGCTCTTCCTGGAAAAAGCCGCTCCCCAGCTCGAGGCGCTCCAGCAAGGGGAGCTTCTTGATCATCCTTGTGATGAGATTTTCTTCATGAATGTTGGGCCAGTATGCGACAACATGGTTCCTCAGCAAAGGCGCTCTGCATGCAGGCCGATTAGGAGAGGCAGTCAAGAACTGACGCATGAAAGGAACGCCACGAGATGGGGAGGTTGGAGAGTAGTATGTGCCTGTTAGCGAGGTGGACTAGGACATCGACGTCGACGTGGCCGGTGAATGACTCGCACCGGCCGGCGCTGCGCTCCACTGCGGCATGCGCCATGGCCTTCCATCCAGCCGGAGGTCGTTCGTCCCGCCGCCTATCAACAAGATTGATGCTCCGCCACAGCAGGAGCTCGTTCAGGGCTAGCCGCCTCCAGGGTGAGCACGTGAGCGCTGTGCAGCGGAGGACGTCGGTCTGCTGGAGTTGGCTGAGGATGATGCATAGGACGTCGCCGGGCAACGACGCCCAGTCCCTCCACTCGTCCGGCGAGGTAACACGGTCCTCGTCGCGGCGACGGCGCGAAGACGAAGGCGCGGTCGGGCAGGTTAGGGTTTTGCTTTTTCTCTTTTTCGGAACCATCCTACCTAGATAGAACTGTCTCACAAGAAGATGGGCCATGTCAAGATTCGAATAGCACCGTGATCCGATCTAGTAGTAGCACAGGAGCACAAGTCCGAGACTACAATAACAAAATATTCTATACCAGGCCTGTCGGCGCTGTTCATCTTGCATGATACGACTCCTATGTATCGCTTAGGGTTAGGGTTCGAGAGGAGCTCGTGGGCCTTGAGCGCAGAAAACTAGCCCAGTCCGTGAGGAACTTTGCCGGAATTCCTTAAAAAACCTACTACTACCGGAAGAAAAATATCTCTGTTGGTATGCGTACGTGGCGAAAGGATAAGAGACAAGCGATCGCAGCGTCGGACTGCAAAACGGTGGTGCAGGACATACACAAGGAGAATTTGGCAAGCTACGGAGCAGTCATTCATGAGATAGTTGAACATTCTTTAGCTTTTGATTTCTGTGATTTCAGTCATGAGTTTAGGAGCTCGAATTTTGAAGCTCACAACTTAGCGAAGCATGCTTTATCTCTCGGTGGTGGCCGCCATGTTTGGTTAGGTCATCCCGGGAATTTACCATCCGTCCCTGTAAACATTATGACGACTTAATAAAAGCTTCGTGATGTTGCCTCAAAAAAAAAAAGAGACAAGCGATCGCTAAAAGTGATGCACCTTTTTTTTGAGCTGGAACACCATGCATTCCATTAGCTAGTGGGCTCGACCAAATCGTCGGCCATAGCACACATTACATCAGAGGGGAGGTTCGTGAGCCACACTTGGTCACTACCAATGCCCATGCTACCACCACGGCCAGCCAACAGATGGGCTGGCTTATTACACGAGCGACCTTCGAACAAGATCTTATACTCAATAAAACCCATCTGCAGTAGATACTTGGGCTCACGGAAGAGGCACCCGAGGTTGCTTCGATCAGACAAGTTGGCTTCCATCGCTTGCTTCAGGGGGAGACAGTCCGTCATGAAAATTACCCATCCCATACCAAAGCTTTCTGCCAAGTTAATGGCTTTCATGAGGGCCAAAGCTTCAGCATGTGTAGCCGTGGATAGGTTAGCAAGATGTCCCGCTGCAGCGAACAGGACATCCCCAAGCATGTCCCTGGCTATGCAGCCCCAACCCCCCTGTCCGTTAACGGCTAGAAAAGAGGCATCCAGGTTGATCATAATCCAGTCCTGAGGTGGCGGCTTCCATCTACCTTGGTCCAGAGACGACGCCTTTGGTGGACTCACATGGAACTCGTTCCATTCCGCGGTAATGATCATCATTTGGCTGGCAAACACTTCCGAGGAGTCCTCCGTTCACCGTGGCGAATCATGTTCCTTTCACTCCACCATCTCCACAGCAGGCAGATAACCCTGAGCTTCGTCATATTTGGCAGGCCAAAAACCTTCTCCAATACTTCTAAAGGTGAAGAAGCTGCCATTAGTTCCTGTCTGACATTGTCGAGACCAGCCGCCGTCCAAACTTGCTTGACCCCTTTGCATCGAAAGAAAAAGTGCCCTACGTCTTCAAACAGCCGTCCACATACCGCACAACGTGTATCTAGTTCAATTCCTCGTCTCGCGATGTTCATGTGTAGGGGGTGGCTGTTGTGCCCAAACCGCCAAAGGAAGTGGTGGACCTTCCCCGGACAGCTGATTTTCCAAACGGCTCTCCATACCGCCTTCCGCCAGCCTGCGTTTGATGAACCCTCACCATGTTGCATCTGATTCTCGTCATTCACCATGCTTACATGCACTCTGTAGGCCGATTTGACAGAGAAAAGGCCCTTTGCATCAAAGTGCCAAGCAATGAAATCTTCGTGCTGATCAAAGACTGGTACGGAAAGTATAGATTCTGCATCTTCTTGGTTGAAAGTCTGTCGCACGAGCGCCTCGTCCCATGAGTTCAGCGCCGGGTCGATCAACTCGCAAACCTTGGTGAGTATATTTTGCCCTTGCCCAGTGCTTGGGTATCTTGCCAGATCACGAGGGAGCCACGGGTCGTCCCATATCCTGATATTTTCCCCCGAACCCACCCGCCAGATATACCCTTCTTTTATGATTTCCAAACCCTTGAGAATACTGCGCCAAGTATAGCTCATACCCGTCGTTGGCACAGCAGAAAGAATGTTTCCGTCGGGGTAGTACTTTGCTTGCAGCACTCGGGCACACAGGGAGTCTGGGGCTTGGAGAAGACGCCAAGCTTGTCGTGAGAGCATTGCCAGGTTGAAAGAGTGTAGGTCTTTAAAGCCAGTTCTCCATCCTCCTTGGGTAGCTTAATCTTCTCCCAACTCACCCAGTGCATCTTCCTCTCATCCTTCTGCTGCGACCACCAGTACTTGCAGATCATGTTACTCAGTTCTTCGCATAGTCCTTTGGTCAGATCGAAGCAGCCCATAGCATACGTTGGGATCGCATGGGCCACCGCTTTCACTAGTATTTCCTTTCCTTGCATTGAGAGGAAACGTTCCAGCCACCCCTGGATCCTAGCCCATAGCCGGTCCTTTATATATTCAAAACATTGCTTTACTGACCGACCAACATATAGTGGGAGACCCAGATACTTGCCGTTCGTTGTTTCTTGTTGCAGACCCAAGATATTCATCAGCGCACCCTTGACCGATGCTTTTGTATTCCGGCTGAACATGATGGAAGATTTCTCCCGGTTAACCATTTGACCCGACCCAGCCTCGTAGACCTGCAGAATCCGGTTTATCTCCGGCGCCCCATCCTCAGTGGCCTCGAAGAGGAGAAGGGAATCATCTGCAAATAGTAAGTGTGACACAGTTGGAGCCCCCGGTGCCACCTGGATACCTTTCAGCCTACCAGCCCTCTCGGCCTGTTGGAGCAACGCCGAGAAGCCCTCCGCACAAATGAGGAAAAGGTAGGGGGAGATGGGGTCTCCTTGCCGGAGCCCTTTGCCTGGGACAATGGTGTCGGTGTATGACGAGTTTATCTTAATTTTGTACGAGACGGATCTGATGCACTTTGATATGAGCTGAACGAAACCCTCACAGAAGCCTAGCCGGTCCATGATTCTCTCCAGAAAATTCCAGTCAACCCGGTTGTAAGCTTTGCTCATGTCCGGCTTTAGAGCCGCAAAACCAGTAGCTCCAGACCTCTTACGCTTCAGAAAGTGTGACATCTCGTAGGCCAACAGCGTGTTATCTGAGATCAGCCTGCCCGGGACGAAAGCACTTTGATTGTCAGAAATGATCTCCCCCAATATGCATTTGAGCCTATTGGCGATGACCTTCGACACGAGTTTGTACACAATGTTGCAGAGGCTAATAGGGCGTAGGTCTTTTAGCCGTTCTGGATTCTTCACTTTTGGGATAAGTACCACAAGGGTATCATTCCATCCCTCAGGAACACTGCCGCCCTGCAACACGTGTAACACCTCCTGTACCACGCTGTCACCAACTAGCTGCCAATATTTCTTATAGAAGATCGCCGGCATGCCATCTGCACCAGGCGCTTTCAAGTCACCGATGTTGTCCAAAGCCTTCTTCACCTCGTCGGCCGTGAACTCAGCCATGAGAAACGAATTCATTTGCGCTGTAACCTTCGGGTTAATGTTATTGAGGAAATCACCAGCCGGGGGACCTGTCAGAGAGGTAAAAAGGGATGAGAAATAGTCTGCAACCATGGTCCTTAAGCCCTCTTCTCCTTGTACCACTTCACCATTATCCTTTTTCAACTGTGAGATTGCGTTGATTCGTTTCCTTTCACTTGCATAAGCTTGGAAGAATTTTGTGTTTCGGTCCCCATAGGTCATCCAATCCACATGAGCTCTCTGTCTAAACATCAAGTCATGCTGTTCCTCCAACCTTTCAAGCTTGAACCGTAAAACCTGCTCTTGGTGCACAAACGCTTGGGAGAGCGCACGCCTTCTGCACGCCTCAAGCTCGCCCTTGATTTTCTTTATCCGTTACGCCAAGTCTCCCAAAATGTTCCTGCTCCAGTCGCTTAGGTCTGACATGACCGATTTCAGACAGTTTTGGACCGTCCCATTACCAGATGCCTTGGCCAGGTCCCAAGCATTATGCACACGGATATCGCACTCATCCTCCAAAAGCTAGCGTGCTTCAAATCGTTTGAAGACGTTAAAATTCTTCTGTTGTTGACCTGGTGTTCGCCCGACGAGGTCCAGACAGATCGGCCTATGATCGGACTTACGCGGGTCGCCGTTTACCACTTTGTAACCCGGGAACCGTTCACGCCATTCAGGTGTAGCCACAGCTCGATCGAGCCGCTCACAAATGTAACCCTCAACTCGGTAGTTGTTATTCCTCCAAGTGAAAACATCTCCCTCAAAACCAAGGTCTTTTAGGTCACAAAAAGCTAAAGCATCACGAAATTGCTGCATACATGAATGACTACGGGGTACACCACCCTCCTTTTCATAATTAAACATAATCTCATTGAAGTCTCCGATACACAGCCACGAGAGCTTTACTTGGTTATGGAGGGTCCGCAGCAGGCGCCATGTTTCCGTTTTCTTCTTCGGGTCCCCATAGATCCCTGTCAGTCTCCAAATGAAGCCATCCTCCTCAGTTACGGTAGCATCAATATGCATCCTTCCCTTCCACCGCAGACTCAGATCTATCCCGCGCCGGCCAAAAAAGAGCAATACCACCACTCTTGCCATCACAATCCCTCGCCACCATATGCATCAAACCAAGTTTTATTCTGAACTTTTCTAAACCCTTCTCGGTGAGCTTGGTCTAAGACAAGAAGAGAATGTCGGGGACCTCCTTCTTCTGGATATCCAGAAGGCCACGAACTGCCGGCCCGTTCCCCATACCCCGGCAGTTCCATGCAACAATCTTCATTGGGGGACGCAGGGCTGTACCGGCAGCCCCGCTTTTTCTGAAAACCCTGTCGCCTGTTCCTCCTTCCGCTCAACGCACAGCTTTTTCTGTACTCCCTCTCCAGTCATTTCCACATCCTCCCAACCTCTCTTGCCCCCCGTTGTTGGCTCAGCCTGTGATGTGCTGCCCGAACTATCCCTTTCCTTCTTGTCTCTCCCCTTCAGACGCTTGAATGTGCCTGTAGCCTTCCCTTGCTTCTAACTGTCGTTTGCAAGTTTCAGTTGACTCGAAGGGGCCTCCTTCGTCCCGTTCACATGCATCTGCATGGGATCAGTTTGCATGGCCTCGGAAGTCACCCGGGCTGCACCACCACCCTGGCCTCCCTCTGCGGGTGTGCTTCCCTCTGCTGATTTGCATGACAAGATTGGTGATCGAGCCTCCACATGCACTGAGCCATTTTTGGCGTCTCCGTGGGCGGGTACCGCCCCATCCCCATTCCCCTCCTGTGGTTTACCATCCACCTTCGCCTTAGTGATCCCCTCCGATGGAAACACAAGCTGCTTCGGGTTGCTTCCGGTTCTCTTACTCTCCTTCTTCTTCAACGGGCTGGTGACCTCCTGACCCTTCTCCTCCTCCTCAGCCAAGTCTGCCCAACTTATGTTTTCCTTTCGCCAAGATGGACCATCACTTCCCAAGGATGACCGCCCCTTCCATGTGATGCACCTTTTTCTTGGCCGAGCACAAATGCGTATGTCGTTTTTTTAAAAGGACTCAATTCTATTACTACCTGCCATCAATATTACTTGCCGCTCATTTAGTATGACTCTAATACACAGTTGTACTAAATGGGCAACAAGTAATATATATGGATAGGAGGGAGAATAAGAGTTGAACCCAAGTACTACCTCCGTCCCAAAATTCTTGTTTTAAATTAGTCTAGATATGAATGTATCTAATACTAAAACGTGACTTGATACATCCGTATTTAGAAAAATTTAAGATAAGAATTTTGGGACAGATGAAGTACAAAACAATATGAGCATACTGCAACTTACATCAACATTCTTAAACTATAAAATCAACTAGCGCTCCCAGAAGGAGCCGATGCACCGCTTTTGTCGCTCCCATACCAGACCAAGTGGTGACTGAAAACTAAAAGCATGAAAACTGGTGACCCTCTGACACCCTTCCAAAGGTTCCTAGGTGTCTTCTAGTCCAAGAAAAATCATTAAAAATGCTGTTCCGTTTTGACTCCTTTGGTATTGATTTTCTGTAAAAGACAAAAACAATAAAAAAAAACCAAACTGGCACTGGGCACAAGATTAGTAGGTTAGTTCCAAAAAATAATACTCCCTCTGTTCATTTTTATAAGACGTTTTAGACAGCAGAAATTAAACTGTTTTGAATGTTGTCTTAAATGTCTAAACGGTCTTACAAAAATGAACAGAGGGAGTATAAAATAACATAATATTGCATATAAAACTTCCAAGATGAATAATATAATAGCATGGAAAAATAAAAATTTATAGATACTTGGAGACGTATTACCGCTCCACCTCCTGCCTCCGTCATCCAGCGTTGCTCCACAAACGATGCTCCCAGAAGAGAAACGACAGTGCAGTGTCGCCATCGTCCGATTTGGAAGACCAAATCCAAGGGTTTCCCTAGAGCAGCATGAGTGGGTCCACAGTAGTTACACGACGATGCCTTCATCAAAGTAGCAACACAGAACGCCGCTACCGCCCGCCGCCGGCTCGGTTTTACCTGCAATTATGTCTCCCTAACTCGCAGCCAGGACTAGATGACGGATCTCAAGATCCAACCACCCAGATTCAGGCCGACCACCTCCAGCCAAGAAGGTGGACACCACTGCGCCTAGGGCCAGAGCCCCGAACGTCCTCGCGTTGCGGGTCGAGCCAAGAAACATTATGCCGTTGACGGAGCAGGAAAGATACAGGACAATAGCATGCGTAGCTCGCCGAAGCCCATCTAGGACAAGAGCGGGCGCCCTAGCCGTCGCCACTGGACATCTCACCGTAAGCCGCCGCCTGCTTGCCAAACCTAGTCACCGCCGCCCCGCGCCACTGCCGTAGATCCAGCCGGTGCGGACCCGCCACCCTGACCTGAGCGTTGGCTACGTCTTGGGCTTGCCCCGGATCCATGGCCATCTGCCACCACAGGGCCCCATCGCCGCAATTCCTGGCTGCCTCTCGGGCTTGCCCGATGCTAGCCTCATGCAGCAGCGAGGAGGAAAGAAGTTGATCGGGGCTCCTGCGGCGGCTGGATGTGATCGCCCCATGGTCGCCCAAGCTCCAATGTTCTCTTTATTATGCAAAGATGTGTATACCTCATACATGAAAAAGTCACACATTGGCAAATAATACTAAATCAACTCACTACATCCTGGAAGTCTTGAGGCTTATGCTTTGCACACGCAAAGTAAAACAATTTTTATTTGAATTTTTTGGACAATAATTTTTACGTGACAATGGGTTCCATGATGGTGGATATATGTTGGAATGAATTTCTCTTATTGCTGTAAATATTTTCACTCAAATATATATTAGATTTTTTAATAAAAAAATATTGCCGTATTAAGCAAAACTCTTTTTAAAGAAATAATGATTAGGACTGTGATATTTGTCAACTGTGTGACAGATTGTAAAAATACCAACCGATCCTGCCAGCGAGGCCCAGCTCGCTCGATCCGTCTAAGGAGGCCCGAGTGCGTTCGATTCAAAATTTTCTCTCGTCCTCGTTGCCCTCGCACGTTCTCTCGGCCAGTATTTTTTTTCCCCCGTTTTTTTCGCGTTCCCAATTTTTTCTCTCTCGTCCCATTAGCCTCCCACTTCCCCATGTTTTTCCCAGTTAGTTTTTTCTTACCTTTTTTTCAGAAACAAAAGTAGGGTAAAAAATTGAGGGAAAAGGATGCTGATTAGGTTCGTACTCAAGCCCTCCTTGTTTGATGCCGCCGGGCTTACACAAAGCCCAATAACCAACTAGCCAACACATAGTTTCTGTTCACATTCTAAAGAATTATACTACTTCACCGCTGGTGCATATTATTATCATGACATTTACACAGTAGTTGTTCAAGGGTTTGCTTCCAACAATTTTTTTTCTATGTTAAAAAGTTACCACATGTAAATTATCAGGTCTCCGGTGCATATATTATCATGTCATCTACACAAGAATAACCGATGAATATTTTCCACATTTTTTCCCCAGGGTCAAATGTTACCACGTGTTTTGTACCTAAGTTATCATGTGTGTGATGCGTATATTACCATACTATTGACACAGAAGTTATTGGGGGTATTTCAACAACTTTTATTCCTTAGTCAAAGTTACCATGGTGCGTATATTACCATCTCAGGCTCTCGGTCCTTACTTACAAAAACTACATAAAACAATACCCAATCACAACATAGTGCATGCCTAGATGGTTGTCTCAGTTAGCCCACAACCCGTGAGTGCGGGGTTTGACTCCTGTTTTGCTCGTTTTTTGCCGTATTTATGGATTCGTGAGGGCGAGCCGTCGAAATTAGCAACGGGGATTGTTGTATGTACGATCGTCAATCAGCCAACAGCCAGTGCGTTTGGTCATTTTGCAAAAACCATTTGGTGTGCCCATACATTATTCGTTTCACATAAGTTACCGGTGGTATAGTTTTCAATATATTTTTCTGCCTTGTCAAAGTTACCGCGGTGTTTGTACGTAAGTTATCGAGTATGTGATTCATATATTACTGTGCTATTTTCACATAAGTTATCGAGGGTATACTTTTCAATGACTTTGTCCCCTCTTTGGTGAAAGTTATCGCGGCGTTTGTACATAAATTATCGGGTATGCGGTTCACATATTACCGTGTTATTTTCACATAAGTTACCGGGGTATGTTCTTCAACAACTTTCTCCCCTTAGTGAAAAGTTACCGCGTGGTAAATTATCTGGTATGTGATACATATATTACCATGACCGAGAGGGTATGTTTTTCAAAAAATTGCCCCCTTAGTTAAAGTTACCATGGTGTTTGTACAGAAGTTATCGGGTATATGGTTCATATATTACCGTGCTATTTTCACATAATATATCGATGATATATTTTCAATAACTTTTGTTTCCGGTGCAAAAGTTGCCATGATGTTTGTATGGTGCTTATTACCATGTTATTTAAACAGAATTATCGGGGGTATGTTTGAACAGCCCCCCTCCCCCGGTAAATCTTACCGCAATGTTTGTATGTAAATTATCGGATATGCGTTTTGTATATCACCTTGTTATTTTCACATAAAGTTACCGGGGTATCTTTTTGAGAAACTTAATATGTGTGTTTGTAGGTAAGTCATCAGGTCCGCGGTGCTTAAAATACCATGTTGTTTACACAAAATTTATCGAAGTATGTTTCAAAAACTTTTTTCTCTAGATCAAACAACCTTTTTTCTGGGTCAAAATTAATACCTTGGTGGTATCGAAGTTGTCAGGATCAAAGTAGAAAACATCGTCGAAAGACAGTTTACTGCAAGAGAGATGTGTATCTGACAAAAACATCATTCTTTTTGTAGCTTTTTTTCTTTTAATTTACCACAAAAAATGGAAGAAAAGTGCATAGAAGCTAGTAGAATGCATCGGCTACTAGCATGAAATAGCAGCAGCACTCGCTGCTACCTAGTAACTAGCCTAATTAGCAGACAACAGCTAGCCTAGCTAGCCTAACCTAGCTAGTAAACAGCAGCAGATCGCATATGGAACAATGGCAGGAACAACAAATAGCAGCAAGCGCATGGAGCACCCTAAAAAAAAGCCAAGCGCATGGAGCCCATGCACGGGAGGAGCTGCACATGGAGCAGCAGCAGAAAAGTCCACGCGCGTCTTGTGCGGAAGGGGAAGGAGCAGCGCGCAGCCCACGCGCGGGCGTTTGCGGAAAAAAAAAGCGTTGATCGCTTGATGCAAATCGTACGGCGCTGGATGCGGTAGGTAGTTTTGCAGAAAATCTTCCGTGTGCCAGATACATATTTCGTAATGATTAATGTCTTTGCTCCAGAAATATAAGTTATTCAAAAATCAGTGGGAAACTATTTGACATTAGTACGCTTGTTAACAAGTCCTTAATTAGAAACTATTTGGGAAACAATTTCGTAAGTCAAGCATTTATATTAGGGAAACGCTCAGCTTCAGCCGGTGCATCGCACGCGGACCTCCGCCGCATCGTCCGTGCGAGGGACCACCTAACATTATCACTTACAGTTTTGCAACTGAATGCTTGTTGCGGTTTGCCTGCCGCAACAACTCGTATGTTTGCAGGATCTGGATCTGGCTCCTTTGTGGGCAGTCGCCTCCCCTGTTCGTCCCAAACTCCCGTTCTACACGACGTTCTACCTTTAATTTGTGCAACATCATTGATGTTACAGAAGTCCTTTCGCAATCCCGTCACCAATGTTGCATAAGTTTCTTTTGTAACATTAGCTATGTTGCAAAAAAGATGAAGACGGAAAAAAGTCGTACAACAAAGCCTATGTTGCAAAACAAATTTGCAACAAAACATCAGTTACAAAAAAATTTGCAAAAAGATGAAGACAAAAAAAAGAAATTCTGCAACGAAGCCTGTGTTGCAAAAAAAACTGCAATAAAACCACTGTTGCAAAAAAAATGCAACAAGACCTCTGTTGTATAAATTTTCCGCAACTAGACTTATGTTGCAATGATGGACGGCGCCAATGCGCCAGATCTCACGGCTCGGGAGCCGGCCGATCTTTTAAAAAGATCAGTCGGTGGACGCATAGAAGTCCCCTTTATATTAAGGAAAAAACTATACCTTGCACGTCTGTCTCCACGAACCCAGACCAATAAGGATTTTGGCGGTAAAATCCGGACAGCAAGAGTCCCTCGTCCGCACGTCGTAGACCTGTGGTGATATAGAACTCGATTCAGATTGGTCCTCAGTTCGATTGGTTGCTGTCCGACCCGGAGATTAATTTGCACGTGATGTTTGAAACCAATCAATACGACCAAATAATGGAGTCTATAGCGGAGGAGATTCTGCGTGAAATCCTCCTGAGGCTGCCGACGAGGGGCGTCGTATGCGGCCGCAGCGTCTGCCGGCAATGGTGTGGCCTCCTCAGTGACCCATCTTTCGTCGACCTCCATGCCTGTTGGCGCCGCCCTCTCGCAGCGCTCGCCGCCTCCTTGCAGCGCCGCTTCTTCTTCTACCTCTTGCTGACTCACACAGCTCAATTCTCTTTGTCTCACACAAGAACACACACCCACATGATGAAACTCAGAAAACACACACGCACACAGCCAAGGAAGAAATATATATATATATATATATATATATATATATATATATATATATATATATAACAGCCAGCCATCACATCCGACACTAATTAACCGGTCATTATAATCGGCCACTAACAGCACGTCCTCCATGCACCAACTAGTCCTATCTACATGCACGTACTAACTGCCTTATTCTACTCCTAGCTAGAATCACTCCAGCAGCCACAAGACTCGGCCATATCTAAAACCAATTCCACGTCTCAACGTGGCCTACCACTACCATGCAGCGAGTGAAGTCTAAAATAAACCCTAAACTCATACTACCTGTCGAAATTAAACCCTCATCTTTGAATCTCTGAAATTCATACCCTGTGCTCTCTGATCCCGGTCAAGCTCAAACCTATAGCAGTTTAGACCAGTCTGTTGCACGGGGAAAAGCCAATCCCCACCGGGATGACCATTTGTTCTTTGCGGTGCCGGCGCCCTGGGTAGACGGGTGAGAGTTCCATCCCCTGCAAGCTGAAGGCAAAGTGGACTCCACGATTCTTGTCTCTCCTTTTATCTTACCCATCAAGATCTGAGCTTAGAAATTGGAACATTAGAAGACCTACTCGAAGGGGAAAACGGGATGTATGATCACAAGAGAGTATGGAGATCTCATTTTTGCCAAGCAGCATACAGATCCACCGTCTTTGACCATGGATTTGATGGATCAGATATTCAGTATTGGGTAGGGAAGGCTGACAGAGGAAACCAGAGGAAGAAGAAAGCATGCCTGAATTATTTTTTTTACGTTTTCTTTGTTACTACCAGGGACGAAGTTAGAAAAAAAGTCTACTGGGGTCATGTCTATGACAGTGGGGTCATCTTCCATAAATGAATAGTCATTAGTACTAAACTAATGAAGGATTGCCTAATTTCATTGGGGTCAATTGACCCCAATGCTTACCAAGCAGCTCCGTCCCTGGTTACTACGTGTGTCCCGGCTAAAGCTATATACAGGAGCAAATCCATAAAATATTTCAAAAGATTTTTCCTTTTTTTAAGGTCAGCGAAACTCTAGTATGGACTAAGGATGAAGATGAATACAACTAAAAAAAGGATGAAAATGAATATGACAGTGGGGTATGCATGTCAGTGAGAGAATCATGTGATTCTGGTCGGGAATGACCTTTTCCCGGTGCGCCAAACGGGTACAGGGTTAGAAGTGACCAGGATTAAAGAGTACAGGGTACAGATTTCAGGGATTCGAATGCGAGGGTTCAATTTGGACGAGGCATACAAATTCAAGGTTTATTTCAGACTTCACTCACCATGCAGCTAATCACCTATGCATGCATCGGCCACTTGATCAACACAGCAGCCGAGAACTTGCCAGATCACCTGGCTTACTTGGTCATACTTTAGCCCATCACACTTCAGCCTTGCCTTGCCACTTCACGCAGCACCACGGTTTCACGCCGCCTCGGCATCTCACCATACTCGCCGCATTGCATGGCATCCCGGCATCTCGCCTTCTTCGCACGCTCAACCAAAGTTTCGACGACTAGCTACTCCTAGACCCTCTAAGTTACATGCATAACAAAAAACAAACTAAATGTTGATACAATAATATCAAGATTAATTCTAACAATGCCCACGCCAACCATGACACGCCCGGCGCTGACGGAGCTGCAACAGAGGCGTTGGCCGTCTCGGAGACTCGCAGGCGGGGAATCGGCCTCGAGATGGTCGTTCTCAACCTTGCCTCGGTGAACCCCATGTGCAAGGTATCCGACCTGGCCGCCTGTAACGGCTTCCTCCTCCTCGCACCCCACTCCCGCATGAAGGACGGTTGGCCTGTCTTTGTGTGCAATCCTATCTCTGGTGCCGGTGAGAACCTCAAGGTCCGGGCACCGCCATGTCACTCCCAATACCGGCGCATGTATGCCATGGGGTTCAGCCCGTCCTCCCACCATTACAAACTCTTTTGCTTCTCCTTTTCGCAGCCTAATGAGTGGTCGACGGCGTTCGAGAGTGACATGCACGTGCTCACGTTGGGCGATGGCAATGCGTGGCGCCAGCACCCGCATGCCATCTCGTACCACATGGGGGACAGCCTCCACTCGTCGCCGCCGGTGCTCATGGATGGCAAGTTGTATGTGGTGGCGCCCAAGCGTAATATGATGCTAGCGATCGACGTCGCCACCGAGGAATACTGCACATATCCCGTCCCCCCTGAGCACTACCCTAAGGAAGTGTACCCCTTCGAGATGCGCAGGCGGCTCTGCGTCGCCGTGCGCGGACTCGGCGACCAACGGCTCTATTTCTGGTTCATGCGGCCGGTGCCGATGCAAAGCAATCTGCTCACCGACTTTGATGATCACCTGGCCATGTGGGAACTGCACTACACCTTCTACGTGGATAACGGCGACCTCGATGAGCTAAGGGGTGTCTGGCATGACAACAGTAATGGGATGTTGTGCTACTTGTTGGAATTAATCTTCAGTTGTAACAAACTGAGAGATAAGGGGGAGCTAAACCTCCCACGTACATGCCCTGATCGGGGGCATCAAACTAACGACTTGGTCTCGGTCCCGCCTCCTGGCACCTAATACCAAAAGGAAAGGGCCCCTCCCGTTGAAAACTAACGATCTTACATAGGGGTAGGCCACGTCCTCTCTTCAACAACCGATCCAAAAGAGGTGCTCAAGGAGACGAAGACCGACTACCTCCGCCGGCCACCACCAGGGCAGTGCCGGTGGCGTGTCTACTCTGACCAACTGTTGCGTCTGCAACGGATGCCACGATGGTCAAGCCAGCGGCGCTACTCGATTGCTGCTGTACTTCTTCCCCGGCCATCTCATCGGTGCCGGAGGATCAAGGAAGCAGCCACGGGCTACACGCCATCTAGCAGGCACGGGGACTTCGCTCCTGTAAGTACTCACGCTTCCGCTCATGTAAGTGTTCTAATCACGAGATTAATATCAAATAATGTTAATCCGAAAGGTTTTAGGCCTAACATTGGTATCTAGAGCAAGGTTAATCTCGTTTGGAACCCCAATTAGACCCCGTTTTACTGTTAATCACTCAGTTCCTGGTCTAGTTGCTCTTGTTCTGGTCTTAATTATTCATCTTTAAGATCTGACGTTGTTATGCACACCCCGTGATCTTGTCTTCTCACCTCCTAATGCCTTTCGGTCGTATGCCAACCAACCTCCTCAAAGTTCAAGTGGTAATCAAGTCACGTTCAGCAATTAGGAGGGGAATTGAAAGTCAAAAGAATAATCCTAATGGCAATTTTTTCCCAAAGTTTGGCCCCAAATTCAAATCCCCAAAATTTTCAAGCCCAAAATGTTGAAAGCGAGTTTAGAAAAGGAATTGATTTGGGGCTCACCTAGATGACGCCGGCCTTCGCGGTTCGCACGGCCGCCGCCGTGCGTGCACTCCGTGGCCGGAACGCCGCCGTCTCTTGGGACATCGCGGTGAAAGGAAGCAGCCGCCACTGCTGTGCTAATGTATGCGCGCGTCGCCGCCAATGTTTGCGCCGGTAGCCGCCGGCGAAATGCCTCCCCATACGACGCCGCTTAACGGGCAATGTGCGCGTCGCTGGAAGCTACTCTCGACGGAGGAGCGCGCCAGACTTGGTCCACTGCACGCTCTTCCGGCGAGGGCAGCCACCGCGCCGCCATGGCCTACGTGCCTTGGGCTGCCGACGCGGGCGCCTCTGCATCGCCGCTCCGGGAGAATCGGGAGGCGCCGGGGGCACATGAGGCTTAGGGTTTCACCAGCGACAGTTTTGTTCAGCCTGCGGTCGATCCTGACCGTCAGTTGAATCAAAGGGCTGAAATCAGCCCGTGACCTGCTGCTGGGCCTTGGGCAAATAACGAGCCACTTTCAGCCGTGGGTTGAGGCCCAGGTTGTGTTGGCCGAGTAAATGTTTTCTTATTTTAACGTTTTTAGCTGCAGGATCGTTCTTTTTATGGTTTGCCATTGGTTTTAGGCCTAAAATAAGTATTGAATCGTTTTTGTTTATTTTCAGTGCATTTGATTTGTTCCAAGTAGACTAAAAAAAGGGGGGTGTTTCAAGTTTTCTGATAACGAGTTATGCACTGTTTTATTAAGAAACAATATGCCAAAAAAAGGTGTAAGACGTAATGTTAATAATGATAATGTTTTTAATGGGTTGTTGTGGTTTCCTAACGGCCAAATTATGTATTTTAGGCAATTGTTTTTGGTGCATTTGATTCATGTTGTTAATATTGGTGATAATGTTTATGCACCGTCAATATGTCTTGATTACCTAAAATTATGCTAAACATAATGTTTGAATTTTTTGAGTAAAATGGACCGATAAGAAATTTTTCTTGGAAAATATTAATGTGGTATAATGTAAATGCCATTGATGGCATTTTTAGCGGTGATATTTTAATTGTATCGTTTTAAAGTTTAAATGTTAACATTGTAAAATGGTAATTATCTTGATCACAATCTATAATGTTTCATTCCCTAATGTTTCAAATATTTTATATGGAAACTTTATTTGAGTTTTAGGTTTATGGTGATGCCATCCTAATGGCATTTCTTTATGATGTGATCATTTCTAATGGGCTGAGGCCAGTTCAAGGAGAATGTGATGGTTGCATTGTTCGGTCTTCCGCGTCGCACTATGCGTCATAATAATATTGGGGCAATACGTCTATTGGGAAAAATAAAGTTTTTGGTTGGTGCTTTTGTGTCATTTTATTATGATATACACCACTGAAATATGCATAAAGACTCAAAATAATATTTATGAAGTTATGATCAATCCCCTAAACAAAATTTGCTTTTGAAAGTACATGTTGTCATTTGGTTGACAACTCTCATTTGCCAAATATTGTTATTTTGTGAATCCTTATAAAAAAATCATGTCCCAATTTAAAATTTTGGGACATGTTATGATATCCTGACGATCATATTAATGCATTTTCTCTTTGAATGTCCTCTTTAATATATACTCGGTGGGAGTGGCATTTATAGTTATATGTTAATTCCAATGTCATTTTCATTGTATGTCATTGAGAATTCTAATGATAATTTTGACACTTAAGTTCAATATTTTGTATTATCGTTGTGAGATTTAGTGTCAAAAGGCATTACTGTGCCTCATGGCACACATGATTATATTATGATGTTGCTTTATGTTAATGATGGCAATTAATTTAGTCGTAGTTCTTGCTGGTCATTACGAGATTTTACATATCTCTGTCAAAATGGAACCAACGAGAAGTTTTGATTAGAGAAATTAATGAGCAAATGTTCTAATGGCATATGATGATATTCTGACTAACATTGATTATGTTTTTCATGTGTCATTTACGAATGAGTAAGGATCTTTTTCGTTATCTGCCTAACGGTGATACGGATTAGAATAAACATTAAGCACCTTTTTCATGGCATTGCATGGTTAGTTCATGCTTGTTTTTTTTGTTATGATGATCATAAAGTTGTCTCCTCTTTCCAGCAATAATAATGATGTCAAACTTTTGTTTGGCATAGAAGAACCTTATGTAAATAACTTTCCCACATGGAGAGTGGAGATCATTGTCTCATGTAAGGAATCTCCGAACGTTTTTCTGCCACTAAGGTTGAAGGATGTTAATTATGATGATAAGGCAGACATTGGGAGAGGACGCATGTGCCATCATGCACATCACTAATGCAAAGGATATTAAAGTCAAAACTATTGGATTTATTCCACTAGCTTTTGGAGACGACTTAATTATTCAGCTTATTGATGATGTTTTGTTCACGCTCCTAGTTATTGGACAACCTTAATTTCGTCTCTCGAATAGATTACGTGATTTTATATGTTAGTAAGTCAACTCAAATTATGTAATGTTAGTCCCACCTATGGTGAGACGAGTTATGTTTTCACTAAATGAATCTTTTGTAAAGATTATATGCTATGTTACCATTGAAGATGTAATTAATAGAAGTGTGATTAATGAGACCTCATCAAAATTGTGTTTTTAGACCACATTTCGAGGGGGAGAATGGAAGTCTCATTTAATATGAGATATCGCGTTCACTTCTCCTACTTAGATCATAGCATGTACAATTAAGTAAACTATGTATTTCAATTCTCTAATTAAGATGGAACCAACGAGAAGTCTTGGTTGGAGAATGTATGAAAAGCACATTCTAATGTTGGTTCTCTAATTAAGATGCAACAAGTCTTATTTAGTAGAATGAAGGAAAAATGACTCCTTTATCATGTTAGTGTGTACTTAGTCCCTTATGAGCATTACAAAGCACGCATGAATGCTAAAGTGGCAAGCTTGCTAGTCTAATGACCATCATGATGTAACATGTTGATTATATAGGACCAACGTCGTCTATAATCACATGTGACACTTCACTCAAGTGGCAAGTTTGTCAGTATCATGTGGCTTGTGGTTATATTTCTGACTAACGTTGTTTATAATCATTTGTCACAGTTCATTAAGTTCTTTTCCATCTTCGGCCCAACGGTGTTGTGGTTTAGAGCTGAGATGATTGTCATCAAAAATTTTGGATATATTTTCCATTTTCTAAGTAAAGCGATCATCAGGGAACCTGGAGCGTATGAACATTAATCTTAAGGATAACTCCATTAGATCTTTGTTCATATGCATCAGGTAAATTGAGGGGAATTTATTTATCTCTAATGCAACACTTATTGTTGAGACTCAACAATTTCCCTATGATCAATAATGTGTGTGAATGTTCATCTTAGTGGCTTGTTGCCATATAGGGTGAATATTATGAGCTTTAATGAGGTATGTAACTCCATAGAATTTCATCGGTGAGTTGTTGTGACGTTTGTGTTATTACTATGACATGCTCTTGTGTTGACTTAGTTGATAATGTATGTATGACTCAACTGTACGGTTTTGTCATGGGTGAAGTTGACATAAGTCATGTTATCTAAAGAAATACAATTATGAGATAATACAAGCGTTGTGACACTCATACTATAATACGAGGGGGAGTAAGGTCACTACCTTGTGGAGATAGAATATTTTGGCGAGCCAAGTAATTTCTATCTTCTATTTGTAATATGAAGGATCTTGGTGATGCCTTATACTTTGCTTGTATGGAGTTTCGCCAAGATATAGGTCCAAAAGGAGTATAAGTTTATGATGACATGCGTTGATAGAGTACGGAAGAAAATATTACATGGTAGTACTCTATCGCACCTGCTACTAAAGTCCAAGGCAATAAAGGTAGACAGTTTAGTGTCCAAGGAACCATTATGAACTGATCAGGTAATGTTAGTTCCTTATGCTTCAGCTGTCAGAAGCAATGTAAGTATTCAAATATGAACTTGGCCTATTTATGATCGGGATAATTGGCAAATATACAAGTCCAGAAATGGACCACTAGAGAAGCCACGAAAAGTCTTGTAGATATGCGAGGCAATAGAAGTTTACATGCTCACTGATAAGAAGTCTGATAACCTCGATATCCTCGGTTATTTAGACATTGTTTCTACGAGGTGTGTGGATATTAAAGTTTCCACGTTATGTTACATCCTCACTCTCGCATATGGAGCTACATCGTGGAAAAGCTCCATAATGACATTGATTGCATTAGAAATAATGCAATTTACGATGTGGCCTGTTAAGAGGCTATTGGGCAGGTTGTATGTCAAAGAAGTTCTATTCCCGAAATTAAGGTGGTAGACAACATTTATAAAAAAACCACCTACTGCATTATGAACACGCAATTTTCTATGCGAGTAACAGCAAGTCAAATGGTGTGCCAAGGCCATTGACAATACATTTCATGTTGTGAAAGATAGAATCCAGGATCAAGCTAATGATGTTAAGCATATAAAAATGATTTGTATGTATTACAGATCCGTTTACCAAAGGCTCACCACCCATATTTATGATTATGTTGCCGGCATGGGTTAGGAAAGCTTTTTTATCCTGGAAATTAGGACCATCTTATAAACCAACTCCCATAAAGTATTATGTTTTCCATTTCGTGATAGAATGATGTACTATAGGTAATGAGGTTCAGTGGCATCTCATTGGCCATTGTAACACTTTATTTTGGTGTGTTATTTCTATCGAGTGTGGGCTTATGATGTTTGTTAACCTTACGATTAAGGGGGAGAATGTTGGAATTAATCTTCAATTGTAACAAACTGAGAGATAAGGGGGAGCTAAACCTCCCATGTACATGCCTTGATCGGGGGCATCAAACCAACGACTTGGTCTCGGTCCCACCTCCTGGCACCTAATACCAAAAGGAAAGGGCCCCTCCCGTTGAAAACTAACGGTCTTACATAGGGGTAGGCCACGTCCTCTCTTCAACAACCGATCCAAAAGAGGTGCTCAAGGAGACGAAGACCGACTACCTCCGTCGGCCACCACTAGGGCAGTGCCGGTGGCGTGTCTACTCTGACCAACTGTTGCGTCTGCAACGGATGCCATGATGGTCAAGCCAGCGGCGCTAGTCGATTGCTGCTGTACTTCTTCCTCGGCCATCTCATCGGTGCCGGAGGATCAAGGAAGCAGCCACGGGCTACACGCCATCTAGCAGGCACGGGGACTTCGCTCCTGTAAGTACTCACGCTTCCGCTCATGTAGGTGTTCTAATCACGAGATTAATATCAAATAATGTTAATCTGAAAGGTTTTAGGCCTAACACTACTGGTCGGGCGACGATCTCTACAAGTACGACACCAGTAAGAAGGTTCAACAATTGACCGCCGATAGTGTCTTGGAGTGGGACCATCAGATCCACCTGTCGGCAACTATGGCGCCACCGGAATCTTGTTGGGAGGAAATCGACTATTACAAACATCGGTGGAACGTCTACGGTGGCTACCGTCCCAGCCTACTCTCGCCTCGCCTCGCCTTCAACACCGCTCCGTCACTGCAGCAAGATGATAGTGGTCGAGGACAATTGAACCATGCCTTGCTATGTGCTCTGCGATGCCAACAACAAACGCAGCAACAACTTCACCACGAGGAATTGCCAGCCGACAACATATGATCGGCCAACAAACCAGGACAGTTCTACTGCTATTTGGTAACACAATTCATAATTTTTTGTTATCAGGGAAATAAACATTGTCTTTTGTCAGTAATAAAGATCTATATCTGTATCTACTATAAAAGTAAGATGATATTCTTGATTTCGTCCCGCTTAGGTTCTCTGTTTTTCTAGTCCTTTCACATATAATTTTCGTCCGTCCACGAATATATATATCGAACAAACTGATTAGTTTATGCTCTTTGGGGGCCTATTTGTTAGAAGGGAGAGAGATGATTGGTGGAATCGTTGTTATATTGCTTGAGCCTTGTGGGCATATATATATGAGTACATTATCAACTTGGAGTACAAGACAAGGCATGAAAAATCCTAGTCAACACAGGACCGTTGTGCGAGAGCTATCCGCAGTAGTCAGTCCACATGCAACGTTTAATAATAGTTTGGAGAAAGACTCCATATATACAGGTATTCTCCATCGGCCGGCCCATTTAGGATGATCATCGGTGTTCCTTACCGCCCGTGTTACGAATCATTTCATGTTTATTGTGCGACAGATATGCATTTATTCTATACGTTGATGTATGTATCCTCGTCACAGCCGGGTGGCACCTTTTGGATGCTATCGTCACGATGTTGATGGTTGTTTCAATGGACACGCCAGTTTCACTTCCGTTGCAACACATCGTGCAAATGAATTAACAGTGCCGCATCTCTTGTTAGTTCTCCTTATCGGCGTCCCGAAGAGGAGATCGGTTCATTTGGCGGGAACCTACTAAAGAAACTATCCGTCATACATGAGCGAGCTCGCAAAGCCATGTATAGCGTGGTCAAGGTGTTATGGCTAGACGAGGCGGCTCCAAAAGGAATGGTCGAGCTGGCTAACCATTTTAAAGGAGCTCGACGCCGCTTTGGGTTGTGGAAGATATCATCAGCCTGTCGAAAGGGAGCCCGGGAGGCTTGGGCAATGGTGAAGACCCACTTTACCAAGCTTAATCCGGAGCGTTTACCTCGGATTGGGCCTATAGGGCCAGATGGGCAGGAAGTGTCACTACATTTTGTGTATGACCAACTGGCGTATGCTGCTCGGATTTCCCAAGAAGATTGTTCCCTGAATACCATAATAGATGGATTGGACCGAGAGCATGGTGTTTGATTCTATGTAGCTATGTACTTTACATCAAACTTTCTCCGAACTATGCTGTAAACGTTGTCTTGACCGGCCATCGGCTTTGGCCTCCCTCACAATCGGCCAGGGATTGTTTTCCTACTATGTGATCCGAATTCAATGGAAAATCAGTTCAAAGAACTAGGCAATCCGTTCATGTAGTGCAAACAGACAAAATACGCTCGGGGAATTATGTTATATTACTTTTTAATGTAAGAAACGTCTTCCGAAGAAAATAGTTCCTCAATGGGTTCCTTTCCTCGGGTTGTCATGTTAACCATTGGTGTTTAAACCGAATACGCGAAAGGTACGGGCAATGGTTACTTCGGGAAAATAACCCCGGAATTTGGTGATAACTACCAATTATTTTCACTTCCATCGTGGCCAACCAATTATGTTCTAAAGAACGCTAGCCTTCGCCTACAACCGTCTGAGGTGCATACTCGGGTAACCCAGTCGTATCCCAGAGGTGCAAGCTTTACTCACTAGCCGAACAATCGGGAATGTAGGGGTTAAGCACAGGAGCAAGGCAACCCAGCTTGGCAAAATCCTAAGTCAAATTGATGCATATAGTGGCTTTAAAACGATACTGAAAGGGTGCAAAACATGATAAATCTTAATGAGTGCACAGAAGATATATTTATCGGCTTCGTAAAAGAAGCCCCTGGCCGAATAACTTTAATGTAACCCAGCTTAACCGAACACAACCTGAGAAAACTTGGCCGAATAAGAAAGAAGAAGATAAATGCAAGAAGGAAAGACTAGGGAGGGTGATGACACTGGTCTAGCCGTAGAAGCACCGAAGTTGAGTTGCGTTCCATGGGTTTGGTTCGAGGCGATTGTCCGTTGGGTTGCGGAGATGGTACGCTCCTCCTATAAGCACCTGATCGATTATGAAGGGACCCTCCCACTTGGGTGAGAGCTTATTCTCCTGCTTCCCTAGAAGGCATACGACGAGTTCGCCCATATTATATGCTTTCGCTCGAACCTCCCTACTCCGGTAGCGCAGGGCCTGCTGTTGGTAAAAGGTAGCGCGAGCCCGAAGTATGTCACGCTCCTGTTCCAAGGCGTCTAGGTCATCTAGGTGCATCATGGATAAGGTCGCTGGAGAGGACCGCCTCCACCCCATACACCATAAAGAACAATGTATATCCCGTGGATCGATTAGGGGTGGTGCGTAGGCCCCATAATATGGAGTCGAGCTCCTCCACCCAGTGGCAATCAGCCTCTTTCAAGGAACGAACCAGTCGGGTCTTAATGCCACTTAGGATTAATCCATTAGCTCATTTGACTTGTCCATTTGGACTGTGGGTGATATACGGAGGCATAGTCGAGCTTAATGCCCAAGTTAGCGCACCAGTCCTTTACTTCCTGGGTCATGAAGTTGGATCTGTTATCTGTTATTATACTATGGGGAACACCATAACGGTGGACCATGTCGGATATAAATATATTGTTGTCTTCCTAGTTATGCAGTGGCCGGGTGTGTGCTCATAGTGCTTGTATCTTATTTATGCTTCATTTTGAGTCAATAAAATCCACCCTTTATCGAAAAATATTGTACAGTTGCAGATGCTCACATACATGGACATACAATACCCCGTATGGACGCACGAACACACCCCTACCCTATGAGTACCCCTGAGATAGTGAGCTTGCGAAACCTATGTAGATTGACAAAGTCATCCCAGGCGCCTCGTAGTCAACGGGAATGTCTCATTCCATGGAAGGAACATTGCCGGAAAGCCTCGTAGGAATGTAACAAACAATCTCACTTGCAACACGTCAAGGGTAGACTAGGAAGGATGTGGAGAGAGCTTTCAGTGTGCTTTAGAATAGTTTTATAGTCGCTCGTGGCCCTATCGTGTATTGAAACTCCAAAGTTCCATTGCAAATCATGACTTACTGCATCATCTTGCATAACATGACCATTGAAGAGGTGAAAAACATGTCTGAGAAATTTTGGTACATCACCAATGGTAATCAATTTGAGCCAAAGCATGATGCAAATAGGATCCAGAGATTTTCAAAGCGCATCGCAGGATCGAGAACCGAGAAGTTCATACCCAGCTCCAAGATGATCTTGCTGAGCATCAGTGGCATCGCCATAGCACTTCGTAGTGTGTTTTTATCATGCTATTGAACCATATGGTGTGTTTGAATATGAATGATTTGGTTTGTAAACAATTAATTTGTAATATTCATGAATTGTGTGAACCTTAATTATTATGTTTGGTTTTTGTATGTGTACAATATAACTAGAATTGGAATAAGTTAGCAAAAACAAAGTTTTACCCTGCAAAATTTAGGGGATCGGTTGGAAATAATCAAAACATAAAGGAGTAAAAATACTCTACTAAGGTTTACTCGGCCGTTTACACCTCTAAAATTAAGGGGATTGGATAAAGATGCCCTTATTTGAATGCTGATGTACAACTTTCATTCTTTGACATCCCTAAATGTGTGCTAAAACATTATCAGTTATTTTTTTATATTCACATCTTTTGAACCATTAATCTGATTGGTGTTGAACCAAGACCTTAAAAATAAGACCAAACCTGAATATATGTTGACAAATCAGATTTTAGCCTTTTTGGTTTAAGGTACTTTTGTTGTTTTATTTCACTTATGTTAACAATTTTCTCAAATATTCTAGTTACTTCAATTGTAGCATTGCCACCTATGACAATTGTTTCATATTCATTTCACTTTTACTGTTTTGTACATTTTAGTGTTTCAAAAAGTTTACAAATAATATTCATAAAACAACAGAGAAAACAATTATTCCAGTCATTTGTGAATCAATTTTAGAAACATTTCACACCAATATCAATATTTCAACAATGTTTCTTTTTATAAAACTTGTAGAGAAGTTTATAAAGTCCGAAGTCAAATGTGTGTTAATTAATAAGAGTGAAATATTAGAAATAATAATTTAAATTTATGTGTGATACTTCTGAATTGTAACTGAAAAGTGAAAACAAATGTTATCCCATTTGTGTGAAATGTTACACTTTGTTCTGGCGGAAAATGTTATTTGTGAAACTATACTTGTGAATTGGGACTGACGTGCTATTAGGATTTATAAAAGTTGTGAAAGAATCTAGCCAGGTTACATTAATTGTATGTGGTGGTAAATATATTGTCTATCCCGCGAATGAAATTGTGATAAAAACATAACCATGTTACATAAATTGTGTGTGGTGGTAAATACATTGTTTATCCTGCGAATGAAATTCATGAAACCATACTTCTGAAATGTTACTGGAATGCTCGAAATGTTACTGGAATGGAGTGAGCATCACATATTTCAGTTATTTTATGAAACACTAAACACATGTTTTAGTTTACTGAGATATGATTGAAACACTGAAATTTAAAATGTATGTAAGATTGGTCTTGTGCTAATAGTCTTTTCGCTAAGAATTCAGATATATATTATTTTTTCCAAAAAGAGCGAACAAGAATATTAAAAATAACTAGCAGGAGAACGTGCACAAACAATTAGGAATGGCATCGGAGTGAAGACCGATCGCTCAGCTCACAACCTTTTGCTCCGATGTGCTTCGTACGTACATTCATCCAAGTGTAGATATTTATAATTGGTAGCTAAAAGCTAGGTTTTTAACCGGTGGGCACGCAAAGCCCATTTGCTTCTAGCTAGCTGCACACCCATCACACAAAGCTGCACGTAGTACCCACGCGGGGGCCGGCGCACGCGGCAGCTGGCCGGCTATAAATCCATCGCCGCCGGCGCGCTGCACATCCCTAACCTCCACCATCCACCGTCAGAGCGCGCATCGCTACGCCATGGCGGGTCCTGTCAACAGCGCCGCGAGGAGCGTGGCGGCGGTGGCCGCGCTGCTGCTGCTGCTGGCCGCGTCCGCGGCGGACGCGGCGACCAGCAGCACGGTGGTCGCCGGCATGGTGTTCTGCGACCAGTGCAGGGACGGCGCCCGCGGCCTCTTCGACTACCCGCTCTACGGTACGTAACCCACCTCGCTCCTACTCACGCACGCACGCCTCCATGGCCGCCCACCTACTAACCAACCCAACATGCAACGCGCATGCGTGTACGTGCGTGCATGGCGGTCGGATGGGTGCAGGGGCGCGGGTGTCCATCCAGTGCGGCGGCGGCGACACGCCGATCACGGTGCGGGAGTGCAACACCAACTGGTTCGGCGGCTTCTCCGTGCGCATGGAGGGGTCGCCGGACATGAACCGCTGCACGGCGCGCGTCGTCCACGCCACCGGCCACTGCTCCGCCGCCGCCACCGCCGAGCCGCGCGAGCTCACGCTCGCCTTCCGCATGCTCGGCCTCGCCCTCTACACCGTGCTGCCGCTGCTCTCGCAGCCGGAGCAGCCCATGGACTTCTGCCCCCGTGCCGGCCTCGTTCCTCCGCACGACCCGGCGGCCGCGGCTGCTACGCCATCGCCTCCCCTGACGGTGGCGCCGGGCCCGGTGTATTCCCCGGTGCCGATCTTCTGGCGCCGCAGGCCGCGGCTCCTGCCTCCCGTCTGGCGCCGCCCGCCGACGGTGCCGCAGCAGCCAGAGCCGGAGGCTATCCCCTCGCCGCCCGCGCCTTCCTCAAGCGAAACGCCGGCCGATGGCTCGGGCTCCGGCTCAAGCTCCGGCTCCGCGTGCGCGTACGACCAGTGGACGTTGCCGGAGCACCGGTGCCACTGGAAGGTGGTGACGCCCAACACGACGGTGGCCATGGCGTTCGGCCCGCTGGCGGCGCAGCGGTACGGGCCGGACATGACGCTGCGGGAGGCGCTCGACGG
Source organism: Triticum urartu (assembly GCF_056163025.1). Lineage (NCBI taxonomy): Eukaryota > Viridiplantae > Streptophyta > Magnoliopsida > Poales > Poaceae > Triticum > Triticum urartu. Next base: position 6,113,957 of record NC_141878.1, on the reverse strand, counting down.
CCGCGGCGACCCCTACCGCACGCTGCTCCGGGAGGCCACGGCGGCGCTGCTCAACGCCTACTACAACGCGCCGGGGTCGCCCTTCCTCTACCCCACCACCGCCAGCGTCCTCGACCACCTCAACGGCGCGCTCCTCAGCTCCGCCCAGCGCGTGCTCATCGAGGGCGCCCGCTTCCGCCGCGCCAACACCGGCGGCGGGGGACCTGCCGGCCGGACCAAGCTGCCATGCGACTTCACCCCGTGCGCCGCCACCAACACCACCACCACAGGCTGATCGCCGATCCACTCCTTTCCACCCACACTGCTTGTTCGTGACGCCATGAACGTGACGTAATGAATGATTCGATTACGATCTTAGTTACTAACTGAAGCTGCATATTATTCAAATGTTGGAGAGGTCACTTAGTGTTTAATGTAATTCGTGAGATGTGTGAAATTGAATTGCTCCGTCGAATGTTATGGTTCGCATGATCAACCGCATCAAAAGTTCTTTTGGGGTGGGGTAAAAGAACTTGGAATATGTGGTTTTCTATTGAGATTATTCTCTTAATTGGGCTTTGCTAAATTTCAGTCGACTGAGATTTAACAAAAGTTTTAGTGGAGTTGTCCACCATTAGATCAATCGGCACTTAGATTCGAGCACCACACTCATGGTGAGACCTCCTACATGACACCTGCAGGTGTCAATTTAACACTTGGTACAGGGAAACATCATGGTTAGTATTGTAGTGACTGATAGGGATTATAGTTCCCACTTCACTGTTGCAAACCGGTTTTTTTAGTCAGTTTATATCGATCATTTCTGAAAATATGCATTCTCAACAAACTCAAACTGTCTTTTTTAAAAGGTGAACAAAATTGAAGCAAATTTTTGAAATGGTTTTCTTTAAATAGTGAACAAATACTTTAAAACATGTCCTTTTTTGAATTTCCGAACATTGTTTGAAATAGTGACCAGTTTTTTGAAAAATGTGAACAATTTTCAAAATGGGAAGAACTTCCAACAATATTTCAGTCCCTGTAGCGACCAGTAAGCATAGTAGTTCCCAGTTCAATGTTCAAAACCAATGTTTTTGGTTGGTTTTATTTGATCTTCTTTTAAATATGTATTTTCAAAAAAGTCAAATAGTTTTTAAATGGGAACATTATTCAAAATTAAAGCAAAATTTCAACATGATTTTCTTTAAATAGTGAACAAATATGAAAAAAGACTTTATTTTAATTTACGATTTTCCCAAAAAGTGATTTTTTTTTAAAAATGGGAACATGTTTGAAAATTAGAGAAACTTCCAACAAAACTTGAAACCACGCACATTTTTGAATCTGTGAACAATTATTGAAAACAAGAACATTCATTGAAAAAACATATATTTTCCTAAACACAAACAATTTTTCAAATTTTATGAAATTGCTTTAAAATACGAACATTTATGGAGATTTACATTTTTTGAAATTTCATCAAATCATGTTTTTTTAAAAAAATTGGGAAAATACAAAGAAGAAAAATAATAGGAAAATATGACAAAATTTGGAAGTTCAACTTAATTTGATAATTGAAATAAATTTTGTAATTGTGATTTTTTTATAAAATTATGACATTCTAAAAATAGAAACGAAATTCAATAGAAAATAGAAAAATGAGAAGGAAGAAAGCAAAGAAAAAAAGAGAAAGAAAACGAACATGAAAAACAAAAACCATGATTAAAATGGAAATATGAGCAAAATATAACAAACCAGAAATTGAATTGGTCCGTCGAATTTTATGGTGATTGATCCACTGAAGCTTTTTTGTTTGAATGATCAACTGCATAAAAAAACTTTTGGAGTGGGGTAAAAGAACTTGGAATATGGTTTTCTATTGAGATTATTCTCTTAATTGGGCTTTGCTAAATTTCAGTCGACTAAGATTTAGCAAAAGTTTTAGTGGAGTTGTCCACCATTAGATCAATCAGCACTTAGATTCGAGCACCACGCTCATGGTGAGACCTCCTATATGACACCTGTGTCAATTTGACAACACTTGGTACAAGGAGCAAGCATGGTTGGTACTGTATTGACTGATAGGGATTATAGTTCCCAGTTCACTGTTGGAAATCGGGTTTTTAGGTGGTTTATATAGAACATTTCTAAAAATATGCATTCTCAAAAAACTCAAACTGCCTTTTTTAAAAGGTGAGCAAAATTCAAAATTCAAGCCAAATTTTGGAATGATTTTCTTTAAATAGTGAAAAAATATTTTAAAACATGTCCTTTTTTCAATTTCCGAACATTGTTTGAAATAGTGACCATTTTTTGAAAAACGTGAACATTTTTCAAAATGGGAAGAACTTTCAACAATATTTCAGTCACTGTAGTGAGCGGTAAGCACAGTAGTTCCCAGTTCAATGTTCAAAACCAATTTTCTTGGTTGCTTTTATTTGATCTTTTTTTTCAAATATGTATTTTCAAAAAAGTAAAATAGTTTTTAAATGGGAACATTATTCAAAATTAAAGCAAAATTTCAACATGATTTTCTTTAAATAGTGAACAAATATGAAAAAAGACTATTTTAATTTACGATTTTCCCAAAAAGTGATTTTTTTTAATGGGAACATGTCTGAAAATTAGAGAAACTTCCAGAAAAATTTGAAACCACACACATTTTTGAATCTGTGAACAATTACTGAAAACAAGAACATTCGTTGAAACAACATATATTTTCCTAAACACAAACTATTTTTCAAATTTTATGAAATTACTTTAAAATACGAAAATTTATGGAGATTTATATTTTTTGAAGTTTCATCAAATCATGTTTTTTTAAAAAAATTGGGAAAATAAAAATAATAAAAATAATAGGAAAATATGACAAAATTTGGAAGTTCAACTTAATTTGATAATTGAAATAAATTTTGTAATTGTGAATTTTTTATAAAATTATGACATTCTGAAAATAGAAATGAATTCAATAGAAAATAGAAAAATGAGAAGGAAGAAAGCAAAGAAAAAATGAGAAAGAAAACGAACATGAAAAACAAAAACCATGATTAAAATGGAAATATGTGTAAAATATAACAAACCAGAAATTGAATTGGTCCGTCGAATTTTATGGTGATTGATCCAGTGAAGCTTTTTTCTTTGCATGATCAACTGCATAAAAAAATCTTTTGGAGAGGGGTAAGAGAACTTGGAATATGGTTTTCTATTGAGATTATTCTCTTACGCTCATGGCGAGACCTCCTGTATGACACCTGCAGGCGTCAATTTGTTGAAACTTGGCACAGGGACTTAGTGAAATAAGCGAAGCCAGCATGGTTGGCACTATAGTGACTGTCAGGCACTGTAGTTCTTAGTTCTTTGTTGGAAACTAGTTTCTTGGTTGGTTTATTCCCTCATTTCAAAAAATATGTATTTTTGAAACACTCAAACTGTCTTTTTAAAGGAGAATTTTTTTTGAAACTCAAGCAAAATTTTGACCTGATTTTCTTTAAATAGTGAACAAATATTTAAAAAAACATGTCTTTTTTTATTTTTCGAACAATTTTTTCGAAAACATGAATATTTTTTAAGATGGGAAGAACTTCCAATGATATAATAGTCACTGTAGCGATCGGTAAGCACGGTCATTCCCAGTTCAATGTTCGAAACCAGTTTTTTTGGTTGGTTTAATTTAATCATTTTTTAAAATATGTATTTTGGAAAAACTCAAAATGTTTTAAAAACTGAACAATACTCAAAATTCGAGGAAATTTTCAACATGGATTTCTTTGAATAATGAACTAATATTTAAAAATGCATTTCTTTGAATTTATGTTTTTTTCAAAAAAAGGTATTTAAAAAAAACTGGTAGCATTTTTGAAAATGGGAGAAACTTCCAAGCAAATTTTAAAACAAACGCATTTTCGAATTTTTGAACAATTAAAACAGAACATTTGTTTAAACAACGCGTATTTTTGAAACAGAAACGTTTTTTGAAACTTTATGTAATTACTTTAAATTTTAACATTTGTAGAGATTTACATTTTTTGAGGTTTGATCAAGTGATTATTTTTTTTGAAAGTTCTTAAAAGAATACAAAGAATAAAAAAATTAGGAAAAATATGAGAAAATTTGGAAGTTAAAACTTTTTGTAATTGAAATAAATTTTGTCACTATGATTTGTTTTATAAAAATTGGAAATTATGAAAATAGAAACAAAATTAAACAGGAAAAGAAAAATGAAGAGAACAAAAGCTAAGGAAAAAAAGAGAAGAAAAAAGAAAATGAAAAAAAATATATATGGAAATTTGTATAAAAGATAGCAGACCAGATATTGCAATTGGCACTTAGATCGATCAGCACTTAGATTCGTGCACCACACTCATGGCGAGAAATCCTGTATGACACCTGCAGGCATCAATTTGACAACACTTGGCACAGAAAATCGGTCCTACTGAGCCAGCCAATTTTGGACATAGCGAAATAAGCGAAGCCAGCATGGTTGGCACTGTAGTCCCAGTTCACTGTTGAAAACCGAATTCTTGGTTGATTTATTTCGATCATTTCTAAAAGTATGCATTTTCAAAACACTAGAGCTGTCTTTTTTAAAGGTGAACAAAATTCGAAACTCGAGAAAATTTTCAACATGATTTTTTCACAATATTGAACAAATATTAAAAAAATATGTATTTTTTATTTTCAATATTTTTTGAAAAATGAACAATCTATAAAAAATCGTGAACATTTTTTAAAATGGGAAGAACTTCAAACAATATTTCAATCATTGTAGTGACCGGTAAGCACGTTAGTTCCCAGTTCACTATTGGAAACCAGTTTTTTTGGTTGGTCTAATTTGATCATTTTAAAAATATTTATGTTTAAAAAAACTCAAACTGTTTTAATAATATTCAAAACTCAAGGAAATTTTCGAAATGATTTTATTAAGTAGGGAACAAATATAAAAATGCCTTAATTCGAATTTCTATTTTTTCAAAAATATGAAGAATTTTTGAAAAATGTGAATATTTTGAAAATGGGAGGAAATTCCACGAAAATTTGAAACCACGCACATTTTAGAATTTGTAAACAATTAATGAAAACAAGAACCATTGTTGAACAACGTGTATTTTTGAAAACACATACATTTTTTCAAAATTTATGACATTACTTTAAAATTTGAATATTTGTTGAATGGAAAGACCGTCTGGCGAAATCTCCGCAAGCGCAAAGCGTTTAATTTTTTTCAAGTTTCATCAAATCATGATTTGTTTTTGAAAATTTGAAGAAAATACAAGGAACAGGGAAAATATGAAAAAAATGGAAGTTTATTTTTTGATAATTGAAAGAATTTTTGTGATTATGACTTTTTTATGAATTCACAAATTATGAAAATAGAAACAAAATTAAACAGAGAAATGAAAAGGAAGAGTGCAAAGAAAAAAGAGAAATAAAAAGAACATGGAAAACAAAAAACATGAAGAAAATGGAAAAATGTGTAGAAGATAACAAACAAAAAAGCAGGTTTTGGAAAGCCGCGGCAGTTTGATGCTCATAGGCGGCAAATTGAATCTACCGCTCACGCTTGGTGAGCCGTCTGTGTTATTCGCGATGGTTGCTAAGTAATGGCTTGGTGGGCTTTCTCTATCTTTTATTTTTGTTGTAGTTTGCCTGTTTGGCGAGGGAGGGAGTGGCCTTTTCATCGGCTTTTTGTATCCTCTTATTGTGGATGTTTTTAAGTTTATTTTTTCAATGCCAACATGTTTTGATTGAACAAACATATATTTTTATTTTTTTCTATCCTACCCCTATGAGCACTTTCAAGAGACTGAGCAGGCGCATCATCTTGAGATTGACAATGTCACTGCTGGGAAAGTCTACTCCCACTGATAGCACATCGCCGGAAAAGGCTGAAATAAATCTAGGAAAATGTTAGAACCTCTGTCAAGTCTAGGATTTGAACCCTGGAGGGCTGGGATACCGTTGTCCTCCTAACCATCCAATTATAGGTTGGTTCGCTGCACTCTCTTCTTTTGAATGAGTCGTAACAGGCACATAATTACATAGTGTTTTTTTTAATCCAGACCATCGTGTTGCAAAATCAGTCGCACGGTGCTCTAACGGAGGCCAATGCTGCTATGAAGAAACGTTATCCATTAAATATTTGCTGCTCCTCATACTACCTACGAATTGGTTACTAGTCTGCCTCCTATATTGGGTCATATTTTAATCATGATTTTAACTAAAAATATATAAGTTATACATGCAAACACGATATTATTGAAACAACATACAAATAAAAATACACAAAGATAGTTTTTTATGACATGCACTAACATTTTATTAGTAAAATATGTGGTTAAACTTTGACTCAAAATATGATAGGACTAATAAACCCACACAGTAGTAGGACTAGCTTAGTGTTGCAACCGGTTTTATTCTTATAGTTTGCATGTATTTTGCGATGATTTATTTGAAAGGATTTTTTTGCGACTAATGAGGATTGCAAATATATACGCTAAAAAAATTTACTCTATATTTTAGATCTTTGACATATATAGCATAAAAGAATGAGTGACAATGTTACATATGCATATAATTTGTTGATAGTTTCTCTTGGAGGTGGATGTGTAGCATTTAGTAGGAGGAGAACTAGTACTCATAAACACTTTTTGCTGGGGCTCCATGCACTCAGCTACCGCACGTGAGTAGCCAACCAGCCACCAAAGAGCAAGAGATTTCTGTCCACGAATTTGTTGGGCGGGTTCTACCCACGTGGCTTGGAATCCTTACGAATCGTAATTCAGGGATCATAGCACCAGAAGCATAGCGTCCAATGGCCATCGACCCAGCTGATCCATGCATAGGATCAGCTGGATGACGCATAGTATTTAGCATCTTCTTTTTGCCTTTTAAAAGGTTAAAAATTACGATGGCAATATAAGTAACTTTTCCATGTTAAAAAGGTCAAATTGCCATGACAAAACAAAAAGAAAAAACTCAAAGAAATAGATGAAGTTAAAGGAATTTGCTAGGGCGTTATATGTAAATTTGCTATGTCAATATAGGAAAAAATTGCCATGGAAATAAAAAGAAATATTGTTCATCTTTTTTTGCCACTTTATAAAATACTTTGCCAAGTCAACTTATGCTTAATAGAATAATTTGTCAATGACAACTTTGACAACATTGTCAATAGAATTTGGCTCTTTGTCATCATAACTTGCCATGGCAAAACTTGCCAAAAAATAATAATTTGCCAATAGTCATCTGATGGCACTTTTTAGAACATTTAGAAAGAAAACAAATGATAAAAAATTTCCATGCTATGTGTAAAGCATGGCAGAAGACGCTCTCTAGGTCATGGCAATTGTGTATAAAACAAAATTCCAATGTATGTGGAGTATGATTTTGTTGTGGGTTTCTAATTGTTTTTGCCATGGTCGATGTGATATATTTTCCATGGTACATTGACATGGCAAAAACGATCTCTGAAAATGAATAGAAATTTGCCATCGTTTAAGAAAAACATGGAAAATCCATATAAAAAATGCTATGGTAGCTATTTACTAAACGAAAAGATGGTAGCTATGAAAGGATTGCAAATTTTTCATGTCAATCTATGATAATTTTCCATGGAAAATGATCTTTAAACTCATAGTGATTTCCCATGGTATAAGAAACTAAATGATGTCCAATTCATGAAATGTAGGATAAAAAGAGTATACAACATTTGTCACACCAAATTTTTTACATAAGTCTAATACATGGGGAAAAAATAGACAAGATAGTGGATTGACAAAAAGACCAAGGTGATCTACGAAAGAATGAATAAAACTTTGGCATGGCAAAAAAATAGTAGAACGAAAGCTATCATGGCAACTTTTCATACACAAATTCCCATGGTATATAAAAAATCATATGAATTTTCTCATGGCAACTACTCCAGAATTTTGCCATGTAAACTACTCTAGACTTTTTCCATGGCAACTAGTCATAGCAATTCTATCAATGAAAACTACTCATAAAAATTCTGCCATGGCAACCACTCCAGAATTTTGCCATGGCAACTGGCAACTACTCCAGAATTTTGCGATGCCACACTACTGTCGGAACAGAATGTGTCAACATGATCTAACCCACATTAAGCATAAAATTATAAAAGTTCTCTTCAACATAGCAAAATAGTAGTTGTCATGGCAAAAAACTACTCCAGATCTAATCCACGGTACTATCAAAATTGAATGTGCCAACATGATCTAATCCACATTAAACATAAAATTACAAAACTTCTTTTCAACATAGCAAAGTAGTAGTTGTCATGGCAAAAAAACATATCTATGTTTGCATGTCAAAATATTGAACTAAACTAATGGGGACAATATGCATATAGGGTCAAAACCAAATTCATGTGCACACAAATTGCCATGTTTTTCAAAATAAAAAAGGTCACCTATGCACATACAAAGTTGCCATGCCCATTATATAGATCATGAAAATGCAGCTAGTCTAAAAATTCATGTTTATTAAGCAAAAAGGAATGAAAAAAATTTGGCACATACATGAGGATCAACTCATTGATGGAATGATGACAGAAAGTTGCTCAAATGAAAAATTGGCATCTCTAAGATGCTACAAAAACTAACAAGTTTCGAGGACCAAAAAACACAGTAAAAAGAGTTGACATCTAAAGTAGTTGCCATGGCAACACATCATGTCTAACATATGATTTTAGTTGCCATGCATTTAATGGTACAAATTAACTAGAATTATAGTGAATTTCTAGTTAATTTGGCACATACACGAGGATCCCCTCATTGTGAAATGATGACACGGAGTTGTTCAAATGACATGCGCGACCCACAATGTAACTTACCTTTTAATTAAGCATGAGTCAATGACAGGTGGACCTAGTCACCACTTTGACCCGTCAACACATTGACCAGTCAACTGTTGTGTCAGCAGTTGACCAGCCTGACCTGTCAGCCTCATACACACTCTAGCTGGGTACACTTTTGGGTACCCATAGCCATTTTGCTATTTAATTTGAGTTATAAAATAAGTTCAGAAAATTCAGAAAATTAAACTTTAGAAATTCATAAAATAAACCATAAGTCAGATGAAAATACTTTATATATGAACACTAATCAGAAAACTATAAAGAATCTAAATATGCCATCCAAATACCTGTCAGACCCCTCTAACATAATGAACCTTGAACATTTGCATGTGGATCAATTTATCAGAAAATGCCGGGAGCTGGGAAAATATTACCAATTATTTATCCACTTCTTTTAAATTGTGCAGTAATGCATTAGAGCACCCCTAGCATAACATTTTTTCATGTCATGCTTTGTGATGCATTTGTATGTTTTATATTTATTGTTTCTTCCCCCTCCTTCTCCGGTAGACTCCGAGATTGTTGTTGGCCCCGAGTACGACTACATCGACGACGACCTTCCCTTCTCGATAGAGCTTCCAGGCAAGCAAAACCCCCATTGATCATTCTGATATCACCTATTACTTCTCTCTATTGCTTGCATTAGAGTTATGATATTGTTACTGCTTTATCGGTACATCCTATACTGTTGCATAGCTTGTCTATGCTACTACTGTTGATACCATACATGTTATCCTATATTCTTAGTATAGATATGCTAGAGTCCCATCAGTGCCCTACATCCTTATCCGTCTGCTATGCTATACTATCGGACCGCGATCCCTTTGGGTGATGATCATGAATATGCCCTATACTGCATACCATATATGTTACTTCGATGGACCCCGGACTTCGGTGGCCTATGGCATGGAGTGAGATGGACTGCAATGAGATGCCAATGAAGAGGAAGACTATTGCTACTTTATATTACACACACTATACATGAAACATGTTCATATTGAAGTCGGATCGGCTTAGAGAGCACCCGCAAGTGATTCACTGTGGCGGCTGGTTGTTAGCAGTATCACCCAGGATGTGGTGGTAGCTCGGGACCTTCCCGACAACCGACACGAGATATTCGTTCTGGCGGAACGACAAGGCAGGTAGAGACCACCTAGGAGAAAGGTGGGCCTGGTCCCTGGTCAGTGTCCGCGGTTACATAACAATAACACGCTTAACGAGTTTGTTTTATTTGATCTAGGACTGCCATTTGGCATATATGCACTAACCACGGCACGGGATAATGGTTCATGGGGCCTCAGTGTCGTACATTCCCTCCGAAAGTAATCCAGATGTCATAGTTCAGAGACGCGGGCTAAATGTTGGGGTGGGATGGTTATGCCTGCTTGTATATACAGAGGTGCGCCTTGGCCCCGGCTAGTCTCGCAACGTGCAGTAGTGCTTTGGGTGATGATCCCATGACGCTTTCGCACTTAGGATTTAGACCGGCGTCTTGACCTCTCTGGAGAGCCTAGGTTGGTCTATGGCTTGTCAATGATTTGAGGCCAGGCATTACTGAGAAAAGTGTGTCCGACCAGAGGTAATTGAGTGTACCGGGTAATGTGGTGCAATCCTATAGGGAAGTAATATTTTTGAATAGTTATGTCCACGGCAACAGGACGACTTGGAGTAGTATCCTGACCTCTTACAACTAAAATTGGATACTTGTTAAAACACACCCAGATAAGAGACAGATACCCCTGGAGACCGCTTTCCCTGGAGAGAGGAGAAGAGGACCTCTGGGCAGGTTATTGCCATACGTATGTGTACAATGATACCATTTACGCTACTCTCTTCTACTGCTGCAAGATGATGGCCGCAGATGATGGTAGTCTTCCATAGGATGAGTTTCTCTCACTTATTCTGACATTTCTGCAGTTTAGTCCACAAATACTACCACATTCCTTTGATACTGATGCATATGTAGTACAAATCTTATGTAAGTCTTGCGAGTACTTTGGATGAGTACTCATCGTTGCTTTGCTATCCTTATCATTCGACCCGGTTGCTACAACAGCTGGTAGCAACGGGGATGTAGGTTATCCCGATGTTGCCTACTATGTGGAGATCGATGACCAGGAGTAGTTCGGAGGTCCCAGGCAAGAGGCCTTGCCTTTCGATCTAGTGTCATTGTTTTGCTCAGCCTTCTTAAGGCAAAACCTGTCTAACTATGTCTGTACTTAGATAATATTTAATTTGATTACTGATGTATTATGGGTCCTCGTGTCCCTGGCTTGTAATATAAAGATTTATGTTTAAATCTCTGTCATGGAGTTGTGTTGTGATGTTGACGTGATTCATCGTTCGTGATCGTGCATGCTGGGTGTATGATTAGTGCACGATTATAAACGGGGGCGCCACATTTCAGTTACCATGCATTTAGAGACGCCAAATGTGTAGAAAATACCCAATTTCCACAACATTTCAACTACAAAAATTCTGTAAATATACATACATATGAAAAGATAATGCCTAAAATTAGCCATTTTCGCTACAAAATTTGGCAAAAACAATTTCCACACCAAGGCAGGAACTAAAAATGTGTAGGAAATGGTAAACAATGGGCCGGAAACAAAAATGCATGGGGAAGGAGGGGGCAGGACCTGGGGCTGGAAGGTGACAAGCGGGCGAGCAGGTTGCAGCCGGGTAGATAGCCGACGATCTCCATGGCGGCGCCGTCTATGCCGACAGCGCTACAGCAGCGACATCCAAGAGAAGAGTATGGCGGGGGGGGGGGGGGGGGGGAGGTTTCATGGGCCATGGGGTAGCTGCACGTGGGAATGAAATGGTGCTGATGTGCGCAGGGGGTCACCGGAGGAAGCCATATCCCTCACTGCCGGCCTGATCCACTTGATGTTTACCGCCGTCGCGGCCCTTGCCGGCCACCACTCGGCGTCGGCTGGGATCCACCTGATGTAGTGCTCCATTTTGGCATCGCCCCTGGTACTTGAGCGCGGCCACCACCGCGGATAAGGAGGGAGGCTTCCGGGAGAGCGGATGTTGCCGGCGGGAAGATACAGCGGAGTCACCTGCTGGAAAATCCCGACGGATGCTGGAGGAGACGACGTGCGGCCGAAGAGGTGGGCATCGGGCGTCCCTAGGGCCCAGCCATGCCACACACCAACCCCCACACCAGCGACCTGCTAGGTATCGTGGGCGGCCGCTTGCCTCATCGTCTAGTGATGGGTGAGTGGAGTTCGTGGGATGGAAATGGGGAACGGGAGGAGTGAGGTGGTGTCATGAGGTGAGTGGGAGGCATTCGTGACGGTTTTCATTCAACCCGACCGGATTTTAGCGCTGACGTGGCTGATTTCGGTGTGGAAGATTTGTGTGACAATCCAACGGCCGGGGGGGAGGGGGGGGGGGGGCGCTCGGGCTGAAATTCGACATTCCTAACGTGCGGCACTTATAATTTGGGAAAAAGAATCGGGGAAACTATTTATATAAATGGAGTAAACAATGTAACAAGTTCAGGTCAAAGAATGTGAGAAAATTTAAATAAGGTAAAGATTACTCAAATTCACTACGCTGTAGTTTTCCAAAAAGTGCCGTCAAATTTAAAAGATAAATTTATTCCTTTTCCCCCGTGGGTGCTTGCTTTGCTAGCTAACGAAGGAAAATAGACACGATGATGACGAGACGGGTGCACCAAATCGGATTGCTTAACTGTTCAGTGTCCAAATCGGATTGGTTCACTGTGCGACTCGTTTTTGACCCCGTTTCAAGACGCGAGGCTAGCTATATATATGCCATGCCTGGGTATGAGTCGATCGTTGTGTTGGTTCCACGACACGATCGATGGAGTCTATAGCCGAGGAGACTTTGCGTGACATCCTTTTTAGGCTGCCGACGAGAGACGTCGCCCGAGGCCGCTGCGTCTCATGGCAATGGCGCCGTATCCTCACCAACCCATCCTTCGTCTACCTCCACAGCCATGCCGCCCACGTCGTGTCCACCCACGGCAGCACCCCAGCGGAGGCGTTGGCGGTGTTGGAGATCCGCGTCAGGGGCATCGGCCTGGACATGGTCGTCCTCAACCCCACCACGGCCAAGGTCATGGGCCGCATCACCGATCTAGCCCCCGCCTACAGCCCCGTCAACGCCTGCAATGGCTACCTCCTCCTCGCCGCGCCCGGGGGCAAGTACACGGATTGGCCGGTCTTCGTCTGCAACCCCGTCACCGGCGGGATGCTAAAGATCTCGCCTCCGCCCAACATCGACCTCCTCGTCAAGTAGGCCATGGCAACTAAGTGCAGAATTACAAGGGCAATGCACAAGTAAACTACCCACATCAGGAAAAGAACTGTTTTCTTTAATTTATTTTCTAACAAAAAGAAACAGGTTAACTGAAGTGTAAGAACATCACATAGCAAACTGCACGGCACTCAAGATTTTCAACCGCGAGACTAATTTCCCCCAACAATTTTTTAACTCAAATTAAAATGCCACTCAGGCACTTTCATCCGTGAGCACTGACACATGCTTTACTTTCCACTCCACGTGTAGTTTCATTTCACCATGCAACCATAGCTAGCTTCAGGACAAACTTGTTATCCTTCCACCACCGTATGTGCTTACTCTCTTATCTTCTATTTTCTTCCTCGTGCGCACAAATCCATAGAAGCTACAACACCAAGATTCGATTGGAAAATCAGAGGAGAAAAAACTGAATAGTAGATGCCTTCATGCGACAGCAGTAGTTGGTTTAGAGGAGGAAGTCTACAGCGAGAGGAATCAGCTCAGAGGAAAGAACCAGCTTGCTAGCGGCGGGGCAGAGGCAACTTGCAGTCAAGGAGCAGAAGAAATGGCATAGAGGTAGCAGCTAGCGACGGAGCTAGCGGAGGCCACGAGCAATATATCGAACGGCCTCCATGCCGCACCACCACCCGCTGCTCTGCTCCAGTAGCTGCTGCTGTCGTGCCGCCTAAGGATCACAGGGACGACGGCGAACGGCTGCATGGCTGGGAGCTGCGCTACACCTTCCATGTGAACGACGACAGCAACGACCCGCCAAGCGGCGCCTGGTTTGACGACGGCAACGACCCGCAGAGCGGCGCCTGGTTCGACGTCGGCGACGGCATGCTGTGTTATAGGTTAGGTGATATTCTCCACCAGTACAAGATCAAGGCAAATGGGAATAAAGCCATAGCGGGCGGTTTCTCGGAATGGGACCATCGGATCCAGCTGCCAGCAACCCTAGCACAGTCGGAATTCGACTGGAAAAAAACTGAGGAGAATCGGTGGGACGTCTATAGCGGCTACCGTCCCAGCTTGCTCTCACCCCGAGTTGCCTTTGCCTCCTTTTTGCCCTCGACGCTGCAAGACTTCGAGCACGCCTTCGTAGATGCTCTGCGGAGCCACCAACAATCAGGGAATAAGCGACGCTCCACCGATCACAACGATGACTCTTCTGTCAAGAGGATTCGTGAGGCAATTTAGCTAACAACAGAGTTTTGCTAGTATTTGTTAGCAAGATTAAAATCCCGGGAGAAACAATTTCATTGCTGCCTTTGCAGCAGCTATAGCCGACGTCATAGCGGCAACCGCAGCAATTTTTCAGGTGGGAGAGATGATTTCTTGAGGTTTTTGCTGATCTCGGAGCCATGCATTTAGAAAGCATTGTCGAGGATTTCGCAGCAGCAGCCATGGCATAGCGGAGAGGCTCCGGGGCAGCTATAGCACAGCTTGCACGGTTATTTTGTGGGGAATTTAATTTCGTGGCACAACCCTTATTTTATTTGTCACCTAAAAAAATATGGAACATAGATAAGATTACACCACTAGTGAATAGGCGTATAGCTTGTGTGTTCAGTCTTGGCAAGAACGAAACTCATATAAACTGCAAGATTTCTGAGATAACAAATAATTAATAGATATATGTCACCCGCTAAGGCATATAGCTTTGAAAACACAAATGTATCATCTATCATGAAATTAAATCGGCTGGTAGATTGACTTGTCATATATATTACTGTGTTTGAATCTAAGAGTCGTCGACGACAGAGTGCTGGCAAACATCCCCATTATCCGAGTAGTCGGAGCCATCTTCTTGCACAACCCCTTCCTCAAAAGAAACCATCCCGTCTTGCCCTTGCGGAGGTATGGGTGGCAACTGGTAGGTATCAAACTCCCTCAAAAGCTGCATCAACATACATGTAGATATTTGAATTATTTAACTAACCACATACAATTAGCTACTTAGACATCAACGGATGTTCTATCAGAAAGTTGATCGGTCACTTACTGGTGCTTGTGGGTCCATATCACGTAATCTCCTGAGAAAAGCAATGATTTCTTGGTCGACCTCCTCTTCCGTCCTCTCGCGGCCACGAATACTCCTGGCGTCAATATGCCCTTTTGATTTTCCTTGGCCGCTCAAGGGGTGCATGGAAGGGTCCTCTTCCAAGAACGGTTGCCGGATGCGGGGATGGAGAGCACCGTATGGAACGGTGCATGCTTTAAGGAGCATGGCGCTGGCTTCGTCGTAGTCATTGGAGTCGGTGGCCTCGATGGCGCTGGCTTCGTCATAGTCATTGGAGTCGGTAGCCTTGATCCCAAGAATTTCCTCCTTTGCCTTTTCCCACAATGCATTGAAATATGGCATCGCAGTATAGTAGTCCTCGTATGCCTCCACATAGCCTTTGGTCCGGTATTCCTCTCGCCAACACTCTTCTTCGAAATTAAAATCATCATCATCATCTGTTTCATTATCGTCTTCCTTGGGAGTCTCCTGACCGTTCTCGTTCTCTTCTGGCGCCTCACAGTCGCGCTCGCTGCTCTCTTTCTCCTCGGAAGACGTCTCGCCGTCGCCCAAGCTCTCGAGCTCTGTCACTATGCGACGGCGAATGGAGCACTCGAAGACCAGGTGTGTCATGACGTCGTCGTAGTGCAGCCGGATCTTGCCGTGCACCGAGAGGTGACGGTCGATGAGGTCGTCGGAGGAGAGGGCGGCTGCCCAGGCGCGGGAGAGGCAGCGGCACCGGTGGAAGTCCTTGGACGGCAGCCGCACGAAGATCTCCGCGAGCACGAGGTCGGGAAGGTGGACCGCCGACGGATCACCCATCGTCAATCGAATAGCCCTCTCCGTGGATCAACAATTTTGGCTAGGTCGACTGTGCGTACGTGGGGGGGTAGATCGATCTCTGATCTCTGGCAATATATAATGAGTACGTACGTAATTGGAGATTAATTGATACCGTGCCCAGCATGGTCGTTTGGTAGCGTAACACGCACGATCTCCAACTCATGTAGTCACGTACGTGCACGACTCAAACATCATAGGCATGCATGTGTGTTGAATCCAACAATTTCCGCACGATACGATATGACGGTCAAGCCCGGCTTTAGGTCCCGATAAATGGCATGCATGTGTGCATATCTTCTTTCATTTTTTTAGGAGGGGGGTGAAAGAAATTTCTTCCATAATAACAGAGTTATAGTAGAGAGGCAGGAGCCCGTCAATACATGGTGGTCCTGGATGTATCTTACCGCGTGCTACGCTTAGTGCGACTATACGGCGCCAGTCGATCTGCTGCCCTAATTTGTTCACGTTTAATCTACAAAGGAATAAACTCTCTCTCTCAGTCATCAGTAACTTGATATCAGACACAAGATGCCAATACGCTGACCATAATAAACCCTCCCTGGACAATGTAACCAATACTTCAAGGTGTCCGATTGTATCACCACTGGTCCTTCTGTGGCATTAGGATTCTAAGATTTAGGAGGGGAAGGTTGAGGAAAGGTGAAACTCATTGCAAAAGAGGGTAAATCGACCACTTTAAGATTACCATCTGGGGAGGTCCGTTTAGTATCCCAAAACTGCTTAGCAACAGTCGGTGATTCCGAATCTTTTTTATTTATGAATATGAACAGAAAAAATTCATTGTATCGTTGGGTCGGAGCGGAGGTTTGGTCTAGAAAAATTAGGAACAAAACGTCTACTCTACCGCATTGAAGTCTATAGCGCTCAAATGGCTGTTCATCTACCTTTAACCTTGGAAGCTACGTTCCTTTTAGTTTTGACTTTAGGGATAATTTTTTTCGCTATCTTCTTCCGAGAACCACCTAAGGTTCCACCAACTGGTCATTGCGGCCCCCTTTTGTGAGGGGGCACCCCTTCTCCCGAAGTTATGGGGCTATTTTGCCGAGTTTTACCCTCTTTTGCAATGAGTTTCGCTACAACACCTGCTGCTCTAGCTAATTGCCTTTTGTAATCCAATAATCGATCTTGGTTAGGATGATTAACCGAGTTATCCAAAAAATGCTGCTGATACATTCGAATAATTAAACGCCCTGTAGAATGGCCTGTTCTCCTCGGTCGGAATAGGAAGTTCCTTCCCTTAGCCGCTACTACGGGAATCGCTTTTGCTTTCTTTTCCTCTAGCTACTAAGATGTTTCAGTTCGAGATAAGCGGACTCGAACCGCTGACATCCGCCACCCCCTTATGGGTGTTTTACGTAGAAATACTATTTTTGCTTATTTTGACGATCCCCGATACAGAAAAGATAAAAAGGGTTCAGGCATTGCAATACGTAGAGTAACTCCCAATATAGGAGTAAAAACAAGACGTAATAGTGTGTAGTAAGTCAATTTATAATCTTTAACACCAGTTTGAAATCCAACACCTGCTTTAGTTTCCGTTTGCCGGTTGACATGGATCAAGACTGGGATTTGTCACTCCGTATGACGGAGAGGTATCACTGGGCCCACTCAGTAATGCATCATCATATTGAGCTCAAAGTGACCAAGTGTCTGGTCACAGGATCATGCATTACGGTACGAGTAAAGTGACTTGCCGGTAACAAGATTGAACGAGGTATTGGGATACCGACGATCGAATCTCGGGCAAGTAACATATCGATTGACAAAGGGAATTGCATACGGGGTTGATTGAATCCTTGACATCGTGGTTCATCCGATGAGATCATCGTGGAGCATGTGGGAGCCAACATGGGTATCCATATCCCGCTGTTGGTTATTGACCGGAGAGTCGTCTCGGTCATGTCTGCTTGTCTCCCGAACCCGTAGGGTCTACACACTTAAGGTTCGGTGACGCTAGGGTTGTGAAGATATGTATATGCAGTAACCTGAATGTTGTTCGGGGTCCCGAATGAGATCCCGGACGTCACGAGGAGTTCCGGAATGGTCCGGAGGTAAAGAATTATATATAGGAAGTGCTGTTTCGGCCATCGGGACAAGTTTCGGGGTCACCGGTATTATACCGGGACCACCGGAAGGGTCCCGGGGGTCCACCGGGTGGGGCCACCTATCCCGGGGGGGGCCCATGGGCTGAAGTGGGAGGGAACCCAGCCCATAGTGGGCTGGGGCTCCACCCCCCAAGGGCCCATGCGGCTAGGGTTGGGGGGGAAACCCTAGAGGGGGCGCCCCCTTGCTTGGGAGGCAAGCCCCCCACCCTAGGCCGCCGCCCCCCCCTAGTAGATCCATCTACTAGGGCCGGCGCCCCCCCCCCCCCCATGGCACCCCTATATATAGTGGGGAAGAGGAGGGACTTCACACACCAGCCCCTGGCGCCTCCCTCTCTCCCTGTTACGTCTCCCTCTTGTAGCATAGGCGAAGCCCTACTACTGTGACGCCCTGCATCCACCACCACGTCGTCGTGCTGCTGGATCTTCACCAACCTCTCCTTCCCCCTTGCTGGATCAAGAAGGAGGAGACGTCTCCCGTCCCGTACGTGTGTTGAACGCGGAGGTGCCGTCCGTTCGGCGCTGGTCATCGATGATTTGGATCACGTCGAGTACGCCTTCCTCATCCCCGTTCTTTGAACGCTTCCGCGCGTGATCTACAAAGGTATGTAGATGCAATCCGATCACTCGTTGCTAGATGAACTCCTAGATGGATCTTGGTGAAACGAGTAGGAAAATTTTTGTTTTCTGCAACGTTCCCCAACAGTGGCATCATAAGCTAGGTCTATGCGTAGTTCTTCTTGCGCGAGTAGAACACAATTAGTTGTGGGCGTAGATTTGTCAACTTTCTTGCCGTTACTAGTCTTTTCTTGCTTCAGCGATATTGTGGGATGAAGCGGCCCGGACCAACCTTACACGTACGCTTACGTGAGACCGGTTCCACCGACTAACATGCACTAGTTGCATAAGGTGGCTGGCGGGTGTCTGTCTCTCCCACTTTAGTTGGAGCAGATTCGATGAACAGGGTCCTTATGAAGGGTAAATAGAAGTTGACAAATCACGTTGTGGCTTTAACGTAGGTAAGAAGACGTTCTTGCTAGAACCCTAATTCAGCCACGTAAAACTTGCAACAACAATTAGAGGACGTCTAACTTGTTTTTGCAGCAAGTGGTTTGTGATATGATATGGCCAAAGTTGTGATGAATGATGAATGATCTATATGTGATGTATGAGATGTTCATGCTATTGTAATAGGAATCATGACTTGCATGTCGATGAGTATGACAACCGGCAGGAGCCATAGGAGTTGTCTTTATTCTTTTATATGACCTGCGTGTCATTAAGAAACGCCATATAAATTACTTTACTTTATTGCTAAACGCGTTAGCCATAGTAGTAGAAGTAATAGTTGGCGAGCAACTTCATGGAGACACGATGATGGAGATCATGATGATGGAGATCATGGTGTCAAGCCGGTGACAAGATGATCATGGAGCCCCAAGATGGAGATCAAAGGAGCTATGTGATATTGGCCATATCATGTCACGTTAATTATGTGATTGCATGTGATGTTTATCATGTTTTGCATCTTGTTTACTTAGAACGACGGTAGTAAATAAGATGATCCCTCATAACAATTTCAAGAAGTGTTCTCCCCTAACTGTGCACCGTTGCTAAAGTTCGTCGTTTCGAAGCACGCCGTGATGATCGGGTGTGATAGATCCTTACGTTCACATACAACGGGTGTAAGACAGTTTTACACATGCAAAACACTTAGGGTTAACTTGATGAGCCTAGCATGTACAGACATGGCCTCGGAACACAGTAGACCGAAAGGTCGAGCATGAGTCGTATAGAAGATACGATCAACATGAAGATGTTCACCGACGTTGACTAGTCCGTCTCACGTGATGATCGGACACGGTCTAGTTAACTCGGATCATGTAATACTTAGATGACTAGAGGGATGTCTAATCTAAGTGGGAGTTCATTAATAATTTGATTAGATGAACTTAATTATCATGAACTTAGTCTAAAATCTTTGCAATATGTCTTGTAGATCAAATGGCCAACGTAGTCCTCAACTTCAATGCGTTCCTAGAGAAAACCAAGCTGAAAGACGATGGCAGCAACTATACGGACTGGGTCCGAAACCTGAGGATCATCCTCATAGATGCCAAGAAAGATTATGTCCTACAAGCACCGCTAGGTGATCCACCCGTCCCACAGAACCAAGACGTTATGAACGCTTGGCAGACACGTGTTGACGACTACTCCCTCGTTCAGTGCGGCATGCTTTACAGTTTAGAGCCGGGGCTCCAAAAGCGTTTTGAGAGACATGGAGCATATGAGATGTTCGAAGAGCTGAAAATGGTTTTTCAAGCTCATGCCCGGATCGAGAGATATGAAGTCTCCGATAAGTTCTTCAGCTGTAAGATGGAGGAAAATAGTTTTGTCAGTGAGCACATACTCGCTATGTCTGGGTTACATAACCGCTTGTCTCAGCTGGGAGTTAATCTCCCGGATGATGCGGTCATTGACAGAATCCTCCAGTCGCTTCCACCAAGCTACAAGAGCTTTGTGATGAACTTCAACATGCAGGGGATGCAAAAGACCATTCCTGAGTTGTTCTCAATGCTGAAATCAGCGGAGGTAGAAGTCAAGAAGGAACATCAAGTGTTGATGGTCAATAAAACCACTAAGTTCAAGAAAGGCAAGGGTAAAAAGAACTTCAAGAAGGACGGCAAGGAGGTTGCCACGCCCGGCAAGCAAGCTGCCGGGAAGAAGCCAAAGAATGGACCCAAGCCTGAGACGGAGTGCTTTTATTGCAAAGGGAAGGGTCACTGGAAACGGAACTGCCCCAAATACTTAGCGGACAAGAAGGCCGGCAACGCCAAAGGTATATTTGATATACATGTAATTGTTGTGTACCTTACCAGTACTCGTAGTGACTCCTGGGTATTTGATACCGGTGCCGTTGCTCATATTTGTAACTCACAGCAGGAGCTGCGGAATAAACGGAGACTGGCGAAGGACGAGGTGACGATGCGCGTCGGGAATGGTTCCAAGGTCGATGTGATCGCCGTCGGCACGCTGCCTCTACATTTACCTACGGGATTAGTTTTAAACCTCAATAACTATTATTTAGTGCCAGCTTTGAGCATGAACATTGTATCGGGATCTCGTTTAATTCGAGATGGCTACTCATTTAAATCTGAGAATAATGGTTGTTCCATTTATATGAGAGATATGTTTTATGGTCATGCTCCTATGGTGAATGGTTTATTCTTGATGAATCTCGAGCGTATTGCTACACATGTTCATAGTGTGAGTACCAAAAGATGTAAAGTTGATAATGATAGTACCACATATTTGTGGCACTGCCGCCTTGGTCACATAGGTGTCAAACGCATGAAGAAGCTCCATACAGATGGACTTTTGGAGTCTCTTGATTATGAATCATTTGACACGTGCGAACCATGCCTTATGGGTAAAATGACCAAGACTCCGTTCTCAGGAACAATGGAGCAAGCAACCAACTTGTTGGAAATCATACATACTGATGTGTGCGGTCCAATGAGTGTTGAGGCTAGCGGTGGCTATCGTTATGTTCTCACCCTCACTGATGACTTGAGTAGATATGGGTATGTCTACTTAATGAAACACAAGTCTGAAACCTTTGAAAAGTTCAAGGAATTTCAGAGTGAGGTTGAAAATCAACGTGACAGGAAAATCAAGTTTCTACGATCAGATCGTGGAGGAGAATACTTGAGTCACGAATTTGGCACACACTTAAGAAAATGTGGAATAGTTTCACAACTCACGCCGCCTGGAACACCTCAGCGTAACGGTGTGTCCGAACGTCGTAATCGCACTCTATTAGATATGGTGCGGTCTATGATGTCTCTTACCGATTTACCGCTATCTTTTTGGGGCTATGCTTTAGAGACTGCCGCATTCACTTTAAATAGGGCTCCGTCGAAATCCGTTGAGACGACACCGTATGAATTATGGTTTGGGAAGAAACCTAAGCTGTCATTTCTGAAAGTTTGGGGATGTGATGCTTATGTCAAGAAACTTCAACCTGAAAAGCTCGAACCCAAGTCGGAAAAATGTGTCTTCATAGGATACCCAAAAGAAACTATTGGGTACACCTTCTACCTCAGATCCGAAGGCAAGATCTTTGTTGCCAAGAATGGGTCCTTTCTAGAGAAAGAGTTTCTCTCGAAAGAAGTAAGTGGGAGGAAAGTAGAGCTTGATGAAGTATTACCTCTTGAACCGGAAAATGGCGCAACTCAAGAAAATGTTCCTGAGGTGCCTGCACCGACTAGAGAGGAAGTTAATGATAATGATCAAGATACTTCTGATCAAGCTCCTACTGAAATTCGAAGGTCCACAAGGACACGTTCCGCACCAGAGTGGTACGGCAACCCTGTCTTGGAAATCATGTTGTTAGACAACGGTGAACCTTCGAACTATGAAGAAGCGATGGCGGGCCCGGATTCCGACAAATGGCTAGAAGCCATGAAATCCGAGATAGGATCCATGTATGAAAAAGAAGTATGGACTTTGACTGACTTGCCCGTTGAACGACGAGCCATAGAAAATAAATGGATCTTTAAGAAGAAGACAGACGCGGATGGTAATGTGACCATCTATAAAGCTCGACTTGTCGCTAAGGGTTATCGACAAGTTCAAGGGGTTGACTACGATGAGACTTTCTCACCGGTAGCGAAGCTAAAGTCCGTCCGAATCATGTTAGCAATTGCCGCATTCTACGATTATGAGATATGGCAAATGGACGTCAAAACGGCATTCCTTAATGGTTTCCTTAAGGAAGAATTGTATATGATGCAGCCGGAAGGTTTTGTCGATCCTATGAATGCTGACAAGGTGTGCAAGCTCCAACGCTCGATTTATGGGCTGGTGCAAGCATCTCGGAGTTGGAACATTCGCTTTGATGAGATGATCAAAGCGTTTGGGTTTACGCAGACTTATGGAGAAGCCTGCGTTTACAAGAAAGTGAGTGGGAGCTCTGTAGCATTTCTCATATTATATGTAGATGACATACTTTTGATGAGAAATGATATAGAACTCTTGGACAGCATCAAGGCCTACTTGAATAAGAGTTTTTCAATGAAGGACCTTGGAGAAGCTGCTTATATATTAGGCATCAAAATCTATAGAGATAGATCGAGACGCCTCATAGGTTTTTCACAAAGCACATACCTTGATAAGATATTGAAGAAGTTCAATATGGATCAATCTAAGAAGGGGTTCTTGCCTGTGTTACAAGGTATAAAATTGAGCTCAGCTCAATGTCCGACCACGGCAGAAGATATAGAAGAGATGAGCGTCATCCCCTATGCATCAGCCATAGGTTCTATTATGTATGCCATGTTGTGTACCAGACCTGATGTAAACCTTGCCGTAAGTTTGGTAGGAAGGTACCAAAGTAATCCCGGTAAGGAACACTGGACAGCGGTCAAGAATATCCTGAAGTACCTGAAAAGGACTAAGGAAATGTTTCTTGTCTATGGAGGTGACGAAGAGCTCGTCGTAAAAGGTTACGTCGACGCTAGCTTCAACACAGATCTGGATGACTCTAAGTCACAAACCGGATACGTGTATATTTTGAATGGTGGGGCAGTAAGCTGGTGCAGTTGCAAGCAAAGCGTCGTGGCGGGATCTACATGTGAAGCGGAGTACATGGCAGCCTCGGAGGCAGCACATGAAGCAATATGGGTGAAGGAGTTCATCACCGACCTAGGAGTCATACCCAATGCGTCGGGGCCGATCAAGCTCTTCTGTGACAACACTGGAGCTATTGCTCTTGTCAAGGAGCCCAGGTTTCACAAGAAGACAAGGCACATCAAGCGTCGCTTCAACTCCATTCGTGAAAATGTTCAAGATGGAGACATAGAGATTTGTAAGGTACACACAGACCTGAATATAGCGGATCCGTTGACTAAACCTCTCCCTAGAGCAAAACATGATCAACACCAGAATTCCATGGGTGTTCGATTCATCACAATGTAACTAGATTATTGACTCTAGTGCAAGTGGGAGACTGTTGGAAATATGTCCTAGAGGCAATAATAAAAGCATTATTATTATATTTCCTTGTTCATGATAATTGTCTTTATTCATGCTATAATTGTGTTATCCGGAAATCGTAATACATGTGTGAATAATAGACACCAACATGTCCCTAGTAAGCCTCTAGTTGACTAGCTCGTTGATCAACAGATAGTCATGGTTTCCTGACTATGGACATTGGATGTCATTGATAACGAGATCACATCATTAGGAGAATGATGTGATGGACAAGACCCAATTCTAAACATAGCATAAGATCGTATAGTTCGTTTGCTAGAGTTTTCCAATGTCAAAATATCTTTTCCTTAGACCATGAGATCGTGTAACTCCCGGATACCGTAGGAGTGCTTTGGGTATACCAAACGTCACAACGTAACTGGGTGACTATAAAGGTAGACTACGGGTATCTCCGAAAGTGTCTGTTGGGTTGACATGGATCAAGACTGGGATTTGTCACTCCGTATGACGGAGAGGTATCACTGGGCCCACTCAGTAATGCATCATCATATTGAGCTCAAAGTGACCAAGTGTCTGGTCACAGGATAATGCATTACGGTACGAGTAAAGTGACTTGCCGGTAACGAGATTGAACGAGGTATTGGGATACCGACGATCGAATCTCGGGCAAGTAACATATCGATTGACAAAGGGAATTGCATACGGGGTTGATTGAATCCTTGACATCGTGGTTCATCCGATGAGATCATCGTGGAGCATGTGGGAGCCAACATGGGTATCCAGATCCCGCTGTTGGTTATTGACCGGAGAGTCGTCTCGGTCATGTCTGCTTGTCTCCCGAACCCGTAGGGTCTACACACTTAAGGTTCGGTGATGCTAGGGTTGTGAAGATATGTATATGCAGTAACCCGAATGTTGTTCGGGGTCCCGGATGAGATCCCGGACGTCACGAGGAGTTCCGGAATGGTCCGGAGGTAAAGAATTATATATAGGAAGTGCTGTTTCGGCCATCGGGACAAGTTTCGGGGTCACCGGTATTATACCGGGACCACCGGAAGGGTCCCGGGGGTCCACCGGGTGGGGCCACCTATCCCGGGGGGGCCCCATGGGCTGAAGTGGGAGGGAACCCAGCCCATAGTGGGCTGGGGCTCCACCCCCCAAGGGCCCATGCGGCTAGGGTTGGGGGGGGAAACCCTAGAGGGGGCGCCCCCTTGCTTGGGGGGCAAGCCCCCCACCCTAGGCCGCCCCCCCCCCCTAGTAGATCCATCTACTAGGGCCGGCGCCCCCCCCCCCCATGGCACCCCTATATATAGTGGGGAAGAGGAGGGACTTCACACACCAGCCCCTGGCGCCTCCCTCTCTCCCTGTTACGTCTCCCTCTTGTAGCATAGGCGAAGCCCTACTACTGTGACGCCCTGCATCCACCACCACGCCGTCGTGCTTCTGGATCTTCACCAACCTCTCCTTCCCCCTTGCTGGATCAAGAAGGAGGAGACGTCTCCCGTCCCGTACGTGTGTTGAACACGGAGGTGCCGTCCGTTCGGCGCTGGTCATCGGTGATTTGGATCACGTCGAGTACGCCTTCCTCATCCCCGTTCTTTGAACGCTTCCGCGCGTGATCTACAAAGGTATGTAGATGCAATCCGATCACTCGTTGCTAGATGAACTCCTAGATGGATCTTGGTGAAACGAGTAGGAAAATTTTTGTTTTCTGCAACGTTCCCCAACATGGGCATGGTTACTGTCAGATATGTTCGACCAAGTTCGCAAAAATAAGGCTTAGAAATACTAGCGGATCGACGTGTGGTCATTCCAAATAGGCGAAGGTGGTGACATCAATGACAAAGACATATGGTCATGTTGGCGATGGTGACCATTTTTGGGTGAGGCAACATGCGTCGCGGTGTTGAGGCGTTGTGCAATTTAACATGGCAATGGCGTAGTGTAGATTTGAAAACGGTATACACATGGGAGCTTGGTGTCGACAGGTGTGGGGTGCCAGCGTACAAGTACCATGGAATTATGTTAAGGTGGAGTTGGGGTTTGATGAAAGACTTCATCTAGGTTGATGGACGGCCTACAACGCAATTTTGTAGAAAGTGGTGGCCTATTTCAGCGGGAGAAGTGGGAAGCATGTGGTTTGGAGCATGGCCTAGTGGTCCGATGGAAACGTGAATCTTGCGTTCCATCGATGAACATCGGTGGTTCCCTAAAGTGAAGGTTGACACTAGAAGAAAATCGAGCATTAGCAGTGGCCCCTAGAAGCAGTTGTGACCAAGCAAAACAACGCCACCTATAATAAGCTCAGCGCAGGTGGTTATTTTTCCAATATGCGGATCCGAAGTTGGTTCGAAATATGAAACAGCCCGCACGAACATTTGAAGCCGCTTGAATTTTGAAAGCGACTACAATTGTAAACACGTGTAGGCGAGTGGAAACAAGAAACCACCAGTGCTGGCGAGTACCTATGGGGTGCGGCCTCTGCCTGATCTTTCTACGGCTTATTACGCATCTCACATTCAGTTTCCGTCCATTTTCCTGCCATTTCCCTATCCTCCCGAACCCGGATGGTGCACTTGTACATCGGCCCATTCCCCGGCAGAGCAACAGAATATCAGTCCATCCGCACTATCTTGTACATCAGCCTATCTGTATCATGTCTTTCCGTGACAACCCAATATAGCTTACTAAAAGACACACCACTTTAGATTTGTCTATATGATGTCGTTATTTTGATGTTTGTTGATCCGGTCACAGATAGGCCAGGGGAGAGTGAGCTCATGTTGTATTAACAAGACAACTAGTGTACCATCTCTGAAATTTGTGGTCGCACACTAGTATGTTTAAACCACTTGGCATCCATTCAAAGAACAAACGATGAATGAATTAATCAAGCGAATTCATGCACAAGTCAATTCATCAGAAAGTCCAAACCAAGCAAGAGTGGGCAATATATGTCAACAGTCTTTCCCACGTCTCGGATTTGGGATAACTGCAGGCATAACTGCACTGCTTGATGCATTCCTCCACGCACTCCGGCACTGGTGATCTACAGGCGCCGCTGCCGCATTCCTGCGGCTCCCACGAGTTGATGCTGCTGGCACACGTCGAGTTGCAGTCCTTGCATGCCGTTGTTTTCCCCTCCGCCGACGCCGGCCATCCCATTCCCGGCAGGACGACGACCAGCACGGCGACAACGGCTGCACCTGATGAAGCCATTAGAAGAGAAGAAGACAAGATATATAAGGATGATCTGAGCTACCATACGATTTACTGCCCATCTGATAGACCATGCTACTTATAGTCAAGAACACCCCACACCAAGTTTACCACTTGATCATCCCAAGTCGTCGAGGAGTAGGAGTACCACGTACTACTTCTTGTATGTGCAACTTGCACCATGCATTAATGATTGAAAAGTTGACTTATAGGCGAGTATCTAGATCACCACACTAAGTTGAACTACTCGCTAGGGAAACACCTTAGATATTTATTCATATTTCTAAATACAGCGTTACCGAAATAATACTTGTAGTTGCAATCATTAGACATTCAATACATACTTAGGGCCAGTTCTTTTGGCGGCTTAAAAAATAAGTGGCCTCCTCCACAACTTTTTCCATAAGCCGCCTCTCTCATTCACTGGGACTTCTGAACTAGTTATGGGATTACTAATTTTGAAGCCTCAACAAATTTTGAGAATGGCTTATTTTTTTTAACCTGGGGAGAGGCAGCTTATTTTTTAAGCCGCCTAAAAGAATTGTCCTCTCTTATGTGATCACCACAATACTCCCTCTGTTTCTATTTACTTTGCATATTAGATTTGACTGAAGTCGAACTTCGTAAAGCTTGACCAAGTTTATAGAAAACAAATAAACATTTACCATAAAAAATCTATATGATGTGAAAGTACATTCAACAATGAATCTAATGGTGTTGATTTGTTATAGTATATGTTAATATTTTTGTTTATAAACTTTGTCGAAGTTTACAAAGCTTGACTTTGACAAAACCTAATACTCTGCTAAATAAAAACGGGGGGAGTATATTTTAGCATATTGAGTAGTTATTATGATTATATTATTAATTAGTTACTCCATCTTAATCTTTTCGTTTATGCTGTTTGCCGAGTAACCCGCCGTGCATGTGTGCACATGGATGATGCTTCATTCTTGGCTCTTAGCCCTATTTATGTTTTTCCTTTTGGGTTTAAGCCATGAATTGTTCTTTGTAAAACTCTTTTCCATTATGAATATTAATGTAATCTGGCTCACAACTTTGGGAGGCGTATGAAAAAAATTGTGTGCATAGCCATATATATGTGAAAATGGATTTATATAGAAACAAGAAAGATGGTCAAAGAGTGTTTTTGAAAAAACTAAAGAAATTACATCGCAATTATATGTCCAAGACAACTGGTAATATTATAACTGCTTGCCACTAAAAGAAACAAATGTGTGCAATAATTCCCATTACTTGACATGGCCTTGAAGAGAGTTTTGGAAAAAAAATTGCAATGGGTTCACACTGATAGTAACTGAAAAAAATACCTTCAATTCTGGGTGCTGCATTTTTTCTGAAATTTCTACAATTTGACAAAGAATTACCTTCATTAGAGAGAGAGAGAGGTCGAGCCTATCCTAACCGTAAGCGCAGGGCCGGCCCTGAGGGGGGGCGGCCGCCCCGGGCCCCCGAGATCAAGGGGCCCCCTCCTGGGTAGTCACGCAGCAGTCTGTAGCATGCGTAGCCATTTTTTTCGTCCTGCTTCTTCTTCCTATATATCAAAAATATCCCAAAGACTTCTACAGCCTGCCCAAGCCCATCTAGTAGCAGCTACCTAGCCAGACATGCATCGCAATAACACACACGTCGATCGACTAGGAGGGCAGTTCGTCAGGCCGATAGCACGCGCAGCGCTGCCGGCTTTTCGCCTTCACTAGTAGAAAAAGGCCCATTTGTCCCTGTTCATATGGCCCATTTGTCTCGGTTCCGGAACCGGGACTAAAGGGTCGGTACTAAAGCTCAATAACTTTAGTCCCGGTTCTTCTATGAACCGAGACAGATGAGGCTCCATGTGGCCGTTGTGGCTTGCCCAGGCAGGAGGGCCTTTTGTCCCGGTTGGTAGCACCAACCAGGACTAAAAGGCATCCACGTGTCAGCAGTTCAGGGGCTGGGGTTTTGTTTTTTTTTGAAGGGGGGGGGGTGGGTGGGTTGGGGGTTTTGTAGGGTTAATTTAGGGGTTTCATATATTATGTTGGCTAGCTAATAGAGAGAAGTCTCTGGACATGAAGTTTCTACAAATGAGCTCATATGCTCCTGCTATGAACAGTAAAATAAATAAAATAGAAAAACATTTCAAAAAATTCTGAAATTTTTTTGTGGCATACTTAAGACATGTTTGTTGTGCATGCAAAATTTCTTCATGATATGACATTGGTGGAAGGCATGGTAAAAAGAACAAAATTGATACTCTGAAAATGTTACTTTCAAACGTATTTTGGAGCTCTGATTTTTTTTTTGCCACGACCTCCACCAATGTGATTTCGTGATAAAATTTTGCATGCACAACAAACATTTCTTAAAGTATGCCACAAAAAAATTTCAGAATTTTTGAAATGTTTTTCTATTTTATTTATTTTACTATTCATAGCAGGAGCATATGAGCTCAGGTGTAGAAAGATACTTTCGGAAGTCTCCTCTCTTATCTTCGTGCTTGGTCGACACTACGTACTATACGTATAGAGAGGACTCTCGACACGCTAGCTAGTAAGCAAATGAAGGAAACCATCAAGTACACAAGATCGTCATGAACATATACAAAGAGAAGTGATCGACCTCTCTTTCTCTGAGAGATTGGTCGAATAACAAGTTTTCTTATATCCATCCGACGCTACTAGCTACATATATACAATATAAGATCTCTTACAATCCCTAACATCTGATGTCAAGTTCCACATGGTATTCTCCGTCTTTATCTATGACGTGGTCAAGAAAGAATCCCGCCAATTCCTGTTGAATTGCTTTTATGCGATCTTGTGGTAGGAGTTCATCCCGTAGCTGCCAAAGCTAATTTGAAGAAGGGGGTCTGTAACGCCCCGAGACCGATGTGCCAGCTGTCCTCCGCTTATTCGCTGTTGTTGCTTTGTCATTGCTTGCGTGTCATGCATTGCATATCATGTCATCATGTGCATTTCATTTGCATACATGTTCGTCTCATGCATCCAAGCATTTTCCCCGTTGTCCGTTTTGCATTTCGGTGCTTCGTTCTCCTCCGGTGGTCATTTCTACCTTTCTTTTATGTGTGGGGGTTAAACATTTCCGGATTGGACCGAGACTTGCCAAGCGGCCTTGGTTTACTACCGGTAGACCGCCTGTCAAGTTTCGTACCATTTGAACTTCGTTTGATGCTCCAACGGTTAACCGAGGGACCGAAAAGGCCTCGTGTGTGTTGCAGCCCAACACCCCTCCAATTTGGCCCAAAACCCACCTAAACCTGCTCCATCATCTAGAGCGTTCAATCACGATCGCGTGGCCGAAAACCGCACCTCATTTGGACTCTCCTATCTCCCTCTACCTATAAAATGGTCTCCTCCCCGAAAATTCCGGATCCAAATCCACCCTAACCCTAATTTTTCGTCTCTTCCGCCGCCGGACGTGTCCGCTCCCGCCGGACACGCCCCGCGCCGCCGCGCCCGGCCAACCAGGAGACGCCGCCTGTCCCCGCCTCCCTCTCTCTCCACCGGCGCCGCCGAGGCCCGCCGCGGCCCGCGGGAGGCCCGCCCGAGGCGCCCTGGGCCCCGAGCGCCCCGCGCTCCGATCGCCGCCCCGCGCCTGAGAAAGCCGCGCCGGCCACCGCGCGCCTCCGCCGGCGGCCGCCAACCGCCGCAAGCCGCCCCGCGCCCGGCGCCGACGCGCTCCTCCCGCCGCCCGCCGGAACCACCGTGAGCTCCGGCGCCGGCGACCTCCTCCGCCCCGTCCCGCGACTTCCTCTCCGACGACGAACTCCGGCCGCTGCTCCTCCCCAAACTCCGGCGAGCTACAGTACCCGGCGAACCTCGGGAAACGCGCTGGATCTGGATCTGAAAATCCCCCCCTCGGTTGACTTTTGCCCAAACCCTAGCTCATGTGCCCATCTTCATCATGCTATATCTTTGCATCCGTAGCTCCGATTCATGCATATAGCATATCAAAATGTTCGTCTCAGAGAGTACATCATTTCATTCCATTGCATCATTTTCATTTAAGTTCATCTTGATGCCCGAAATGCTGTTAGAAGAGGGCTACTTGAGTTAATTGTCAGATCTGCTACTCCATCTTAGACATTTGTCATTTTTGCCATGATTTTTGTGTGCATGATATGCCCATGAGCTCTGCATATGTTTTGTTAAGGGTTTTGTTATCTTTCCAGAGGTGCAACCCATGTATTTTTGTGATGTGTGTGGTGTCTAGTGCAAGCTTGCAAAGTGTGGCACTTGGTAATTCTGTTTTCAGGGACTTAGCATTTCCACTAAGTCCTTGAGCTGTTTAGTTCATGATGCCATATGTTCATGTTGTTTCCTAGAGATCCGTGCCTCTTTTGAGGATGATCAGTAAGGATGTTTTGTTAACCTTGTAGTGCTCTATCCATCCATGTATTTGTTTTCATATATGGAGCACCCTAGCTTGAGTCAATCGAGCTCTACTTTTGCTACTTTGTGAATCTGGGCAGATCGTCAACTTGTTTGCGATTTTGCCGATGTTGTTGTAGATGATCCGTGCATGATATGCCTTTGTTCTTGCCATGTCTAGCTTGCATTTTGTGCCTTCTTAATGGATGTATGCTTAGCTTATCATTACTTGCACCGTAGTGAGTGCATCGAGCTCGTAAACATGCCTACTTGAGTTATGATTTCAGCATGTCCCAGTTTTCACTAAGTCTGAAAACTGATTATGTTTTTGCTATGTTCACATGCTTGCAATTGTATTTTGTGATCCCTTTTGGCTCAAGGTCACTAAGGGACTTTTGTTAAGCTCTTTGAGTAGCTCCATGCCATGCTTTACTTTGCCATGTTCAGGTCCTATAGCATATAGTTTTGTTGCTCCGAAGGGTGTTATCTGATCTGAAATTCCAGACAAGTGTTAATTTCACTAAGTCTGAGATCTGTTTACCGTTTGCATTTTTGTCATGCTTGTTTGAACCTGTTAACGGATGATTTGGCCGTAGCTCAGTGCTAGACTTTTGTTAAGCATTTTGAATGCATCCCTGCCATGTATTTTGTTGCCATGTTTGAGTGCTGTAGCATGTTCATCTCATTGCATTTAGATGACTACTTGCTGTAAATCGCAGACCGGTGTCATATTTGAATTGCTTGCCATTTTCAAACCGTAACTCCGATTCCGGTGATCTTTATATCGGTTTCAACCGAAATCACCTCATCTTTCCAGTGGAACACTTGGTTTTCCAAGTTGAGGCCAGGTTCATGCATTCCTTGTCCAATCATGCATATGCATCGCATCCCGCATCCCGCATATCATACCATGTTCATGTGTTGGTTGTTTACTTTGTTGTGTGCTTCTTTTTCTGGTGTTGCTTCTTCGGGTTGGTTCCGGTAACGTCGTGTTTGTGAGGACCCGTTCGACTACGTCCGTTTTTCTTCTTCATGGACTCGTTCTTCTTCCTTGCGGGATTTCAGGCAAGATGATCATACCCTCGAAATCACTTCTATCTTTGCTTGCTTAGTTGCTCGCTCTTTTGCTATGCCTATACTGTGATACCTACCACTTGCTTATCATGCCTCCCATATTGTTGAACCAAGCCTCTAACCCACCTTTTCCTAGCAAACCGTTGTTTGGCTATGTTATCGCTTTGCTTAGCCCCTCTTATAGCGTTGTTAGTTGCAGGTGAAGATTGAAATTTGTTCCTTGTTGGAACATGGAGATGTTGTTCCTTGTTGGAACATGTTTACTTGTTGGAATATCACAATATATCTTATTTAATTAATGCATCTATATACTTGGTAAAGGGTGGAAGGCTCGGCCTTATGCCTGGTGTTTTGTTCCACTCTTGCCGCCCTAGTTTCTGTCATATCGGTGTTATGTTCCCGGATTTTGTGTTCCTTACGCGGTTGGGTAATAATGGGAACCCCTTGACAGTTCGCCTTGAATTAAAACTTCTCCAGCAATGCCCAACATTGGTTTTACCATTCGCCACCTAGCCTTTTCTTTCCCTTGGGTTCTGCAGACTCAAGGGTCATCTTATTTTTAACCCCCCCACCCCCCCCCGGGCCAGTGCTCCTCTGAGTGTTGGTCCAACTGAGCGATGTCCGAGGCTACCAAGGGCAACTCTGGGCTGGCTTACCCGACGTCTTGCTCATCCGGTGTGACCTGAGAACGAGATATGTGCGGCTCCTATCGGGATTTGTCGGCACATCTGGGTGGCTTTGCTGGTTTAGTTTTACCCTGTCGAAATGTCTTGTAGAACCGGGATGCCGAGTCTGATCGGAATGTCTCGGGAGCAGGCCTATTCTTTCGTTGACCGTGAGAGCTTGTCATGGGCTAAGTTGGGACTCCCCTGCAGGGATTTGAACTTTCGAAAGCCGTGCCCGCGGTTATGGGCAGATGGGAATTTGTTAATGTCCGGTTGTAGATAACTTGAACCTTAACTTAACTAAAATGAATCAACAGCGTGTGTAACCGTGATGGTCTCTTTCTAGCGGAGTCCGGGAAGTGAACACGGTGTTGGAGTTATGCTTGACGTAGGTTGTTTTAGGATCACTTCTTGATCATACTTTTATCGACCGTGCTTTGCCTTCTCTTCTCGCTCTCATTTGTGTATGTTAGCCACCATATATGCTAGTCGCTTGCTGCAGCTCCACCTCATAC
This sequence comes from Triticum urartu, assembly GCF_056163025.1. Lineage (NCBI taxonomy): Eukaryota > Viridiplantae > Streptophyta > Magnoliopsida > Poales > Poaceae > Triticum > Triticum urartu. Next base: position 6,079,999 of record NC_141878.1, on the reverse strand, counting down.
CTTTACCTTACCCATAAGCTTAAATAGTCTTGATCGCGAGGGTGCGAGATTGCTGAGTCCCCGTGGCTCACAGATACTTCCAAAACCAGCTTGCAGGTGCCGATGAGTCCGTGCAGATGGCGCAACCAAGCTCAGGAGGAGCTCGATGAAGATCTTGTTCTTTGTGTTGTTTCGTTCTAGTTGATCAGTAGTGGAGCTCAGTTGGGGTGATCGGGACCGTGTCGCATGTTGGGTTGTCTTTTATTTTGGCGCCGTAGTCGGGCCATGAGTGTTTGAATGTTGTAATGCTATTTATGTACTTGATTGACGTGGAGAGTGTAAGCCAACTATGTTACCTCCCCTTTTATTATCTATATTATATGGGATGTTGTGAAGATTGCCTAACTTGCGACATTGCTTTCAATGCGGTTATGCCTCTAAGTCATGCCTCGACACGTGGGAGATATAGCCGCATCGAGGGCGTTACAGGGTCAATACATATATATGAATGAAACTCAACACAAATGATGGTAATAAAATAAAATTCTGAATATTATTGATTACGCACTTCATAATCTTCTTTAGAATAGACCCGGTTAGAGGTCGTCGCATTGTAGATGTACTCGCAAATGTAGTATCCACAAAAAAATTTCCCGCCGTCCTGCCACAACCACTTTAAGAGAAATAGAGGTCAATCAAACTGATAATCAAGCATTATAAATGGTATTGATGAAACTAGCTAGAATCAATGGGAGATGTGCGGAACTAGCTAGTAGTACTTACTTTCGGGTGTGTAAATGTAAAGAAGGTATGTAGAATCCATATGACTATCTCTCTCCATTAAACATGTTTGTTTATGATGGTGCTAACCCCTAAGCTCCGATTATTTTCTTTTTAACTTAAATTTCGCACATGCGTTGAACAGCAGAAAGCCGCGCGCAACAGGGGATCACATGAACGTCTAACAGAACTGTATGAAGATTTCGATGACGCCAAGAAAGAAGCTGCAAAGGAAATGGGGATGCAAGCGGTGAACATTCAGTGCACCAACTTGAATAACCCCATGTGCGACTGGTTTGCGAGGGTTATACCATCCGGACAAGAGGGAATTTTTCATACCGGGACGTGGTAGGATTCCATTAGATGAGGAATCTGTTTTCAACACACTTGGTGTCCCCAATGGCGGCATGGATGTCCCATACAAGGTTGATACGAAAGTGCAAGCACGTCTTTATCCTGAAATGTTCCCTGGGCTTACGTCCCTCCCGGCGAACTCTGCTTTCGCGAATATGCTTGGTGCGATGGAAACAAGCGACGATGATTTCAAGAGAAAGCTGCTCATGTACTTGATCTCAAATGTCTTTGCTCCCACGACATCGTTACGCCCCAGCAGCTGATGCGGCAGCAGCTCAAGGAGGTGCGGCGGGAACCCACTCCGGTGATGGTTATAAGTGGTGCCGGTTAGTCCGGGCATCGGAATGGAGCTTGGGGGTAGAGTGGAGTGGCGTGGAGTGGTTAGGATTTGGTACAAGAAGCGGACTAGGACGAATATATGTGGGGTTATGGTGGGCCAGCGTGGTCCGGATCCGACATGGCAGACGTGCCCGGGCCTTCCCATATCTGCCTTAGGCTGGATACAAGTGGTGCCGGTTAGTCCGGGCATTTGAGGTCAGTTTGAAGAGTCCGTCTAGATCGGGTTTTTTTACCGATTATTATCCGTTTGGGCATATAAAAAGAGTTTGAGGCGTCCAGTTGTACATGCTCTAAGATAGTCTATTAGCTAACTGACTTCGTAATGCACTCCCAATCCTATACGATCCAGAATACTCACGTGCCGTGCAAGGTTGTGTACGTACTGAATCCCATCGGGCTGTAATATATACGATGGCGAGGACTACACCTATCGATCGTAGTGAAGATGGAGGCTGTGGCGGAGGAGACCCTGCGCCAGATCCTGCTGAAGCTGCCGACGAGGGACGTCGCTTGCGGCCGCTGCGTGTCCCGGCTATGGCGCCGCGTCCTCAAGGATCCATCCTTCCTCAACCTCCACGCCCACGCCACACACGTCGTCTCCGGCGCCGGCACGGAGGCGCTGCTCCTGTCCGTGACCCAGACGCCGGGCACAAACCCCGACACGACGGTGTTCAACGTGTCGACGTCAACGGCCATGTGCGCTCTCGACGTGACCGCCATGTACGGCGCCGCCAACGCCTGCAACGGCTTCGTCCTCCTCGCCGCAAACACCGGCGGCTGGCAGCTGCCGCTCTTCGTCTGCAATCCCATCACCCAGATCTTTTGGTCTACATACTTTTTCCCAGGCAACCAGATGGTATTTAGGTTTGTTTTCCTGTCCACTCCACAGAAAGTTAACTCTAGGTCGGTCAAGTTTTTTCTTAATTCCTATTGGAATACCATAGAAGGAGAGCATATACAGGACCAGACTGGTCAAGGAGGAATTGATTAATGTTGTCCTACTAGCAATATTAAGAAGCCTCCCTAGCCAACCACCCATGCGCTTTTCTGTTTTGTTTATAGATGGATTCCAATCACTCAAATTCAGTCTACGATCATCAAATGGTATTCCTAGATATTTAAAAGGTAGATTACCTCTCTTGCAAGTCAAGATTTCCTCAAAAAATTTAATTTTTCTTTCCTCCATCCCCACACATATCACCTCACTGTTATGAAAAATAATTTTCAGCCCCAACATAATTTCGAACAAGCTCAAAATTCTTTTCACATTTTTGGCTTGTTCAAAATCATCTTGGAATAAAATTATCGTGTCATCTGCATATTGCAAGACGGACACATCATTTTCCTTGCGATTTTTCGCGAGCCCACTAACCAGTTTACCTTCAACTACTCTGTCAAACAATATAGCAAGGTTATCAACAGCAAGATCAAAGAGTAAGGGTGACATTGAGTCTTCTTAGTAGATTGAAAAATCTTGGATAAGCAACATTCATACTAACCTATTTGGAATGCCAATTCAAATTCGATATGTGGGTCGTGAAACAAAATAACACTAATCCTCTGTAAATTTCCTTTCTTTGTTTATGAAGCTGTGAACCGAATTGGGATGTGAATTTTATAGCATGTAAAAATATCTCTATGTCATTAGTTAATTTTAATCTTTTTGAACACTAATAGATGTGTTTTATTTATTTATGTGTACCACTACAGTAAAAGCGTCAACGCAAATGTCCAGAGCTCCAACTCCATCAAGAAGGTTGAAAAGTCCACCACTATTATAGTAAGCAGAGGTCATAGCTGTAAGTTCCCAAGTGAACGTGGTATGTCCCCTGAGATGTTATTGCATGTAATGTCTAAAAATTGAAGCCCCTTCATCCTGGTTAGTTGACCAGGGATGGCATCAGAGAACATGTTTAAGCACAAACGCAAAAGTGCCAAGCGTAGTAACAATGACTCGATCCATGTTGGTATTATCCCAAAAAAATTATTGTAGGACAGATCCAGAAATTTTAGCTCTCTGCATCTTTGAAGAAACGGTGGGAATTCTCCTGAAAGACGGTTGTTGTTCAGCTTAAGCAAGGTAAGAACAGAGGTTTTGTATCCTTGAGGACGATTGGGAAATGTCCCTTTTAGCATGTTATTTGAGAGGTCTAGGAATTGCAATGGTTGGAGGGAGCAGGGAATAGTTCCAGAAAAGGAATTGTTAGAGAGGAGGAGCATTGCTAGCATTAGTTCTCCCATATCTGGTGGCAGTGTTCCTGATAGATTGTTTCTAGAGAGGTCCAAGAATTGTTGCTTATTAGGAAGTGTTGGAATTGGGCCAACAATCTGGTTAGAACTGACATCTAGTATTGTCAAAGGAGATCATAGGGGAAATGTAGGCAGCGTGCCAACAAGACGATTCTCTAACAAATACAAATTTTCAAGAGAGGAATTAGCAATCCAGAAAGGTATGTTATCGTGTATGCTTGTGTTTGAAATGTAAAGCCAAAAGATTGTGGGTTAGTTAAGCCAAGCTGGAAACTGGGGCCCTAGTATGCAAGTCTAAAGCCTATTGTGCATAAGCTGAATGGAGTTTTCCAGGTACTGTTGACCTTCACGGTTAGGGAGTTATCAATTTTTTTGCGGGAAAGGTTAGGGAGTTATCAGAGATATCTAGGTATTGTAAGATAATCAAATTAGTGAAATAGTCCTTAGTGGTTGCACCATGTAGGTTATTGTCGCTTAGCGATAATGTGTTCAAGTTTGTGAGCTCCCGTATACCAACTGGTATCTCTCTAGACAACTTGAAAGGCTTGACAGGTTTGAGAGGTTTAGTTTAAGGCTGACTAGGCTTGGGAGTTTTCCAAGGTGGGGAGGAGTTCGACCACCGAAATAGGAGTTGGAGAGATCGAGATGTGCCGGCCTCCCGTGCCTGAGGACGTCGATGAACTTCGGGATGGGTTGGCCTCCGAAGTTGTTGCATGAGAGTTTCAGCTACTTCAGATGTCGTAAAGTGAACAAGGAGGAACGTATCCCTCCAAGGCTATTCGTGTCCGAGGTGTATACGCTACTGATTTGGAGCTTGACGACATGGCCGGTCCGGTTGTTGCAGACGACACCCGTCCACCGGCAGCACTCGGCACCTCCTCATGACGACAGGAGGTTGCTTGGGTCGGTGAGGCTGGCCTTGAAAAAAAATTGAATGAAAGCCCCCCCCCCCTGATTTCATTAACAAAATCAAAATATACTGATACAGCCAGAACGAACCCAAGCCCACCAAAACACTTCCAGCAACAGCACGAAACACGCTACTGAAGAACGTGTCTCACCCCCCAAGGTCAGGTGCATACAACTCTCGACCTCAACTCCTAACACAAGCGTTTCCCAAAAACACTGTTAAGCTAACAAGTTTCTGCACCCGAAAATCGACTGCTACCATACAGAAGGTCACCAGCAAACATTTTTGGCCAGCATCAACTGCATGAACTATCCTTTAGTCTAGGTATCCAGGTCGCCCATCCACGCCTTGACTGGAAAATTTCATTGGCGACTCGGTCCAGAATTCTTGCGCCCCGCTGCAGCTCCACCTTTGCGTCCTCCCTCACCTGCAAAACACTCCACTCATCAATCCAGTGTGACATTTTAGACATAACTACGCTAGGATCAGCAGGCCAAACATGTTAAAAACAAGCTAAGTTCCTGGTTTTCCATATACTTCATATCAAAGCTTCTACACCAATGAAAGCACTTTCTTCTTTTCTGATCCAAAACTACCTAGCCACCCATTTAAACATGTGTCCATATCACGGAAATCACACCGCAGCCCAGTGGTATGACTCACAACATTCCACATGTATCTGGCTAATGAGCATTGGAAGAAAAGGTGGTTAATTGTTTCTTTTCCACCACAGAAAAGACATTTGTCCTCACATTTTCCTCCTATGTGTAACAAAACATCTCTTGTGAATATGCTTTTCTTCGTAAGCAACCAGATGAACGTTTTGATTTTCGAAGGTATTTTAACTTTCCATAAAAAACTATTTGGACATTTCTCCCCTACCTGCAAAACAGAATAGAAGGACCTTACACTATACACTCCTGAAACTTCAGGTGTCCAGGACAGCTTGTCCTCTTGCATAGTTAAACTGACCTGACTACAAAATTTCAATAAATCTTGCCATTGTGTTGCCTTCTCCCCCACTAGAGCTCTACGATAAACTGTAGTATGGTCAACCTAGACGAGATGGCATCATAGACAATGACATGATGATTAAGTGAGATTGTACAGAGTAGGAAAAACACAAGACAGACTGTGCTTTCCAATCCATACATCCTCCCAAAACCTCTTTTTTTTCATTTCCCACCTCGAATCTACAGCAAGTGCGAGTCTCCTTGTTTCTTGTTAACCTGCCCAAAGGTGCACTTCCCTATGTACTTATCCCACAACAAACTTTGCCATAGACCTCTTTCATTAAAAAAAATCCATAACCATTTAGATAACAGAGCAATATTCATGATTTCCAAGTCTAGGATCCCCAAACCACCCAGATCTTTTGGTCTACATACTTTTTCCCAGGCAACCAGATGGTATTTAGGTTTGTTTTCCTGTCCACTCCATAGAAAGTTAACTCTGGGTCGGTCAGGTTTTTTCTTAATTCCTATTGGAATACCATAGAAGGAGAGCATATACAGGACCAGACTGGTCAAGGAGGAATTGATTAATGTTGTCCTACTAGCAATATTAAGAAGCCTCCCTAGCCAACCACCCATGCGCTTTTCTGTTTTGTTTATAGATGGATTCCAATCACTCAAATTCAGTCTACGATCATCAAATGGTATTCCTAGATATTTAAAAGGTAGATTACCTCTCTTGCAAGTCAAGATTTCCTCAAAAAATTTAATTTTGCTTTCCTCCATCCCCACACATATCACCTCACTGTTATGAAAAATAATTTTCAGCCCCAACATAATTTCGAACAAGCTCAAAATTCTTTTCACATTTTTGGCTTGTTCAAAATCATCTTGGAATAAAATTATCGTGTCATCTGCATATTGCAAGACGGACACATCATTTTCCTTGCGATTTTTCGCGAGCCCACTAACCAGTTTACCTTCAACTACTCTGTCAAACAATATAGCAAGGTTATCAACAGCAAGATCAAAGAGTAAGGGTGACATTGAGTCTTCTTAGTAGATTGAAAAATCTTGGATAAGCAACATTCATACTAACCTATTTGGAATGCCAATTCAAATTCGATATGTGGGTCGTGAAACAAAATAACACTAATCCTCTGTAAATTTCCTTTCTTTGTTTATGAAGCTGTGAACCGAATTGGGATGTGAATTTTATAGCATGTAAAAATATCTCTATGTCATTAGTTAATTTTAATCTTTTTGAACACTAATAGATGTGTTTTATTTATTTATGTGTACCACTACAGTAAAAGCGTCAACGCAAATGTCCAGAGCTCCAACTCCATCAAGAAGGTTGAAAAGTCCACCACTATTATAGTAAGCAGAGGTCATAGCTGTAAGTTCCCAAGTGAACGTGGTATGTCCCCTGAGATGTTATTGCATGTAATGTCTAAAAATTGAAGCCCCTTCATCCTGGTTAGTTGACCAGGGATGGCATCAGAGAACATGTTTAAGCACAAACGCAAAAGTGCCAAGCGTAGTAACAATGACTCGATCCATGTTGGTATTATCCCAAAAAAATTATTGTAGGACAGATCCAGAAATTTTAGCTCTCTGCATCTTTGAAGAAACGGTGGGAATTCTCCTGAAAGACGGTTGTTGTTCAGCTTAAGCAAGGTAAGAACAGAGGTTTTGTATCCTTGAGGACGATTGGGAAATGTCCCTTTTAGCATGTTATTTGAGAGGTCTAGGAATTGCAATGGTTGGAGGGAGCAGGGAATAGTTCCAGAAAAGGAATTGTTAGAGAGGAGGAGCATTGCTAGCATTAGTTCTCCCATATCTGGTGGCAGTGTTCCTGATAGATTGTTTCTAGAGAGGTCCAAGAATTGTTGCTTATTAGGAAGTGTTGGAATTGGGCCAACAATCTGGTTAGAACTGACATCTAGTATTGTCAAAGGAGATCATAGGGGAAATGTAGGCAGCGTGCCAACAAGACGATTCTCTAACAAATACAAATTTTCAAGAGAGGAATTAGCAATCCAGAAAGGTATGTTATCGTGTATGCTTGTGTTTGAAATGTAAAGCCAAAAGATTGTGGGTTAGTTAAGCCAAGCTGGAAACTGGGGCCCTAGTATGCAAGTCTAAAGCCTATTGTGCATAAGCTGAATGGAGTTTTCCAGGTACTGTTGACCTTCACGGTTAGGGAGTTATCAATTTTTTTGCGGGAAAGGTTAGGGAGTTATCAGAGATATCTAGGTATTGTAAGATAATCAAATTAGTGAAATAGTCCTTAGTGGTTGCACCATGTAGGTTATTGTCGCTTAGCGATAATGTGTTCAAGTTTGTGAGCTCCCGTATACCAACTGGTATCTCTCTAGACAACTTGAAAGGCTTGACAGGTTTGAGAGGTTTAGTTTAAGGCTGACTAGGCTTGGGAGTTTTCCAAGGTGGGGAGGAGTTCGACCACCGAAATAGGAGTTGGAGAGATCGAGATGTGCCGGCCTCCCGTGCCTGAGGACGTCGATGAACTTCGGGATGGGTTGGCCTCCGAAGTTGTTGCATGAGAGTTTCAGCTACTTCAGATGTCGTAAAGTGAACAAGGAGGAACGTATCCCTCCAAGGCTATTCGTGTCCGAGGTGTATACGCTACTGATTTGGAGCTTGACGACATGGCCGGTCCGGTTGTTGCAGACGACACCCGTCCACCGGCAGCACTCGGCACCTCCTCATGACGACAGGAGGTTGCTTGGGTCGGTGAGGCTGGCCTTGAAAAAAAATTGAATGAAAGCCCCCCCCCCTGATTTCATTAACAAAATCAAAATATACTGATACAGCCAGAACGCACCCAAGCCCACCAAAACACTTCCAGCAACAGCACGAAACACGCTACTGAAGAACGTGTCTCACCCCCCAAGGTCAGGTGCATACAACTCTCGACCTCAACTCCTAACACAAGCGTTTCCCAAAAACACTGTTAAGCTAACAAGTTTCTGCACCCGAAAATCGACTGCTACCATACAGAAGGTCACCAGCAAACATTTTTGGCCAGCATCAACTGCATGAACTATCCTTTAGTCTAGGTATCCAGGTCGCCCATCCACGCCTTGACTGGAAAATTTCATTGGCGACTCGGTCCAGAATTCTTGCGCCCCGCTGCAGCTCCACCTTTGCGTCCTCCCTCACCTGCAAAACACTCCACTCATCAATCCAGTGTGACATTTTAGACATAACTACGCTAGGATCAGCAGGCCAAACATGTTAAAAACAAGCTAAGTTCCTGGTTTTCCATATACTTCATATCAAAGCTTCTACACCAATGAAAGCACTTTCTTCTTTTCTGATCCAAAACTACCTAGCCACCCATTTAAACATGTGTCCATATCACGGAAATCACACCGCAGCCCAGTGGTATGACTCACAACATTCCACATGTATCTGGCTAATGAGCATTGGAAGAAAAGGTGGTTAATTGTTTCTTTTCCACCACAGAAAAGACATTTGTCCTCACATTTTCCTCCTATGTGTAACAAAACATCTCTTGTGAATATGCTTTTCTTCGTAAGCAACCAGATGAACGTTTTGATTTTCGAAGGTATTTTAACTTTCCATAAAAAACTATTTGGACATTTCTCCCCTACCTGCAAAACAGAATAGAAGGACCTTACACTATACACTCCTGAAACTTCAGGTGTCCAGGACAGCTTGTCCTCTTGCATAGTTAAACTGACCTGACTACAAAATTTCAATAAATCTTGCCATTGTGTTGCCTTCTCCCCCACTAGAGCTCTACGATAAACTGTAGTATGGTCAACCTAGACGAGATGGCATCATAGACAATGACATGATGATTAAGTGAGATTGTACAGAGTAGGAAAAACACAAGACAGACTGTGCTTTCCAATCCATACATCCTCCCAAAACCTCTTTTTTTTCATTTCCCACCTCGAATCTACAGCAAGTGCGAGTCTCCTTGTTTCTTGTTAACCTGCCCAAAGGTGCACTTCCCTATGTACTTATCCCACAACAAACTTTGCCATAGACCTCTTTCATTAAAAAAAATCCATAACCATTTAGATAACAGAGCAATATTCATGATTTCCAAGTCTAGGATCCCCAAACCACCCAGATCTTTTGGTCTACATACTTTTTCCCAGGCAACCAGATGGTATTTAGGTTTGTTTTCCTGTCCACTCCATAGAAAGTTAACTCTGGGTCGGTCAGGTTTTTTCTTAATTCCTATTGGAATACCATAGAAGGAGAGCATATACAGGACCAGACTGGTCAAGGAGGAATTGATTAATGTTGTCCTACTAGCAATATTAAGAAGCCTCCCTAGCCAACCACCCATGCGCTTTTCTGTTTTGTTTATAGATGGATTCCAATCACTCAAATTCAGTCTACGATCATCAAATGGTATTCCTAGATATTTAAAAGGTAGATTACCTCTCTTGCAAGTCAAGATTTCCTCAAAAAATTTAATTTTGCTTTCCTCCATCCCCACACATATCACCTCACTGTTATGAAAAATAATTTTCAGCCCCAACATAATTTCGAACAAGCTCAAAATTCTTTTCACATTTTTGGCTTGTTCAAAATCATCTTGGAATAAAATTATCGTGTCATCTGCATATTGCAAGACGGACACATCATTTTCCTTGCGATTTTTCGCGAGCCCACTAACCAGTTTACCTTCAACTACTCTGTCAAACAATATAGCAAGGTTATTAACAGCAAGATCAAAGAGTAAGGGTGACATTGAGTCCCCTTGTCTAAGCCCCTGATGAGTTTTACAAAAGGCCCAATTTCTCCATTAACTTTAACTGCCACTTTTCCTCAAGTCACTGTTTTCATAATCCAATCCCATTTATCATGAAATTTTTCATTTTAATTGTTTGAAAAAGAAAAAGGCCATTTGACTTTGTCAAAAGCTTTTTCAAAATCAATCTTAAAAAGTACTCCCAATTTTTTTGTTTTATGCAATGAGTTAAGGTTTCATGTAGTACCAGCACCCCTCCAAGATGTATCTTCCTTTTATAAAGGAAGTTTGAGAGGCCCTTATCACCCCAGATATAATTATAATCAATCTATTAACAAAATTTTTGGTAATAATCTTGAAAATAACATTCAGTAGGCAAATAGGTCTATATTTTTGAATTTTGTCAGCGCCACTCCCTTTGGGCAAGAGGGAGATTACTCCATAATTCAGCCTATCAAGGTCTAAATTATGTTCATAAAACTCTTCTAATAATGCAAATATATTATCCTCAACCCGGGCCCAGAAGTGCTAATAAAACTCAATGTTAAAACCATCCAGACCGGCAGCTTTATTTTTCTCCATCTCAAATACAGCTTTCTTCAGCTCTTCCCTTGTGAACTTCCTAACTAGGAAATCCCGCTCCTCGGTGGTGAGTGCTTCTACACCACTAGAGTCCATCCTTAAAGATTTAATTTCTGACTCACTAAAAAGTTCCTTATAAAAATTAGTAATGTATTTCTTTAAACTCTCTTGACCTTCACTCACTCCCTCCTCCTGTACCAATTTAATGATTCTAATCTTTCTAAGTCTCCCATTAGCTATGGTATGATAGTATTTAGTATTAGAATCACCTTCAAACAACTCTGTATCATGAGATCTTTGAAGCCATTTGATCTCCTCTTCCTTAAGTATCTTCTTCAGATCTTCTTTACATCTTTTTTTATATTCTCTATCTCCAATACTAAGATTACCTTCCTCCCCTTTTTGGTCTAATCTGTCTAACTCTTCTAACAGATTCTTCTTCTGTCTCCTAAAAATTGCTTCTATATTCAAGTTCCAACCCTTCAACACTTTCCTGAGTTCTTTCAGTTTACTATGAACCATACGTTGAGAAGTGCATCCCGCTCGCGGGGGACGCAGAGGGTGGCTGCTGGTGTTGGTAGCAGATCTAGAGCCGACGAGCACTGGTGGAAGAGGAGGAAGCACAAGGTTAGTAGTATCATCCTAACTCGGACCGGCTGCCTCGGTTCGACCATTTTTTGTGTGTGTATGTGGTGGACAGCTTCTTTCTATTGGTGCGTGGGTGCGTCCTCTAGAACTGTCCGTTGGTTGGGTATTTGTTTGGTTCCTTCATTCCGTGTATCCAAACAAAACCAGCTTGCATGACAAGGAAATGCCCCGTCCATCATGTTAGAGTGGTTAGCCTGCGCCACCTGTGTGATTCGGTGGTCACTGTAGACCGTGAGCTAATTGTTTGTATCAGACGAAATTCCACAAGCAACTCGGTGCACATGATATCTGCCACACACTTGGAGGAGGAGGGGCTACGGCATCCACATCCGTGTGCTCGGTCTTCCTCTGGTAGGCTGGCATGGCATGGGCAGATATTTTATTGGACGTACGAAGTTTCTTGCTAGTGCTCGGATTGCCATGGCCGACCGGCCAGGAAGCTGTACAGTTTGGCCATGGCCGACCGGGGAAGAGATTGGTTTTTTTTATATATATTTTAAGTGATAAATTAAGTTTTTTGTGTGGAAAAAGTACTATATTAAGTTAGCTCAATGCATGTCAGTACGTGACCGACTCCAAGTCCATTCAGTTAGCCTAATGTACGTGAACGAACCAAACCAGCTTGATACGTGACTACGAAAAATGCCAGGCCCTTCCCAAAGGTTCTGATCCTGTGGACGAAATTCCAAACTCAATGTGTGGAGTTCTTGGTTCTGTGGTCAGCCTGCGCCTTCGCGGTTCTGTGGTCACTGTGGACAGTGAGGTAATTGTTTTTAACGGATGAAATTCTACACGCAAATTGGAGCAAATGAGGGCCATGGAATGGAAGTCAAGACGCTGGGACTTTAATTCATGCATGCCACACACTGGAATGAGGGGCTACGGCCTTCATATCAGCCTTGCGGTGTCAGGTGTGACGGTCTTATTCTGGCACCATCTCATTCCGGTACAAATTATTGGTCTAAGTTCTCCAGCAATCTTTTTCCAACCGGAATTCTGCGGAAATGCCAAATTACAGCATACAATATCTTTTTCACTTCTCTACAAGAAAGTTAAGCCCTCGGTCTCTGCATCATTGAGATGCACACAACCCTTTTTATTAATTATTAAGTAGAATATAGAGCAAAGACAACAAATGCCGAATCAATACAACATATGAAATTAACACATAAGACTGTGGGTAGCGCGGAGTACGTACATCCGTTTGGATTTTTCTTCAAAAAGGAAGATTCCTTCCTGCATCAAGCTATGCACACAACCATATATTAAATTGTAACGAATCTCAAAGTGCAAATAACATCTCAAATAGCCAAACGAGAATAATAACTCAAGAGACCTTTTACGGTACATCAATATAATTTGAACTATTCATTTTTGTGGTTAGAGGACCCAGATTAGCCAATACCAGATTTTTGGTAGTACATTGACTAGTTAAGCGCATTTTCGGTAGTTTATCAATCACATGGGCAGATTCAGGCAAGCAGATTCATGTGTGCATATGTCAGCCGGAATCGATCTAGCGAAGGGAAGCGATCAACCTGCTGCTGTGTACGTGCACGTTCAACCTACATACGTGTATTGCGTCGTACAGCTTTGGGGCAGGAAGAGTCAGTTTACTTCGTCGTCGTCGTCACCGCGCCGGAAGTAATCCATGATGGAGTGGTAATTTGGATTCAGACCGAGGCTCCACAGGAGGAGATGAAGGTCAGCACAGCCGCACAGGCACCGCTGCTTTGCTGCGTTTCTCATCTGGTGTGTGGCGCCGCGGTTGTGGTCTGAGGAGAGCCATAGTCGAAGTCAATGTCGAGCATATCGCCGGACACCTCGGGCTGCTGCTCGAGGCCGCACGCTCGCATGGCCCAGATCTCCAGCTTGACTTGGCAACCGTCTACGTCCATAACTCCTCGTTGCTGTCGTCCATGCCAGACGGGTCAAGAAGGGCCTCCATGTAGGCGGCTAACTCCATGAGCTCGGCCTCCGTCGGAGTCAGGCCAAAGCATACAAGGTTGTCGTGGAAGAACTGAAGCAGCGCCAATGTCGCAGCTGGCTTCGTCGGTTCCGACGATTGTCGCCGTTCTCATCACTTTAGCCTCGACAGAAGGTGCTGATGCTCTTGGGCGGCTGCGATCACGGGTCTGCCACTTGCACTTGAACCACGCCAGTACGAGCTCACCGCTCCAGCAGCCCGAGGGATCATTGGCGACGTGGGTTGTAGACGCACCCGCTCGTGCCTCCGAGCTATTTTGTGTCGTTTTGTGCATGCACTGGCTGCAGTGGCGTCGGGATGGCGGAGGACTTGAGCCGGTGCAGTCCATATAGAAGTACCAATATGCCCTAAAGCGACAATTTGTTTGATCCACATCAACCGTTGGATCAACTAAATACTACCCATTATATTGGGTAGTATGATGTATCGTAAAAATTCTCTAACTCAAACAAATAGCCACAACCGGAAAAATTGCCTAAACTCCTATCATATAATTGGACCACGCGGCCGACCGCGGCATGCCCAACGCGTTCTGGGGCGGGTGCGCCATGGACTTCGGCTAAGGGTGCGGACCGGTGGCCGTCATGGCGGCGCTGCTGGGGTCCGATGTGGTGTACAACCAGGAGACCGTCAGCTTCGCAATGGTGAGCAATCCATCCCATCCGTCGTTGATGCATGCTTGTTTGCCGGATCAGTCGAGCTGCTGCTGACCGTCGATCATACATACGTGGTGCTGGAGTGCTTCCTGGAGCCGCCCATGTCAGAGTTCATGGTCGGAGGTGCACTGGGAGGAGAAGTGGCTCCCCGGCTTCCACACTAACTGCGCAATTGTCTCGTCCTGGTGAAGAAACCGGCACCGCGGCAACATGGGTACCATATAACGCTTTGAGGCTGAAAACATATGCTGTTGGGCAGGGATGCGTACGTGTTAATACAGCAATCAGATTACAAACATTTGGCTAGCTAGCTTGAGCTTGACCCACACGTTATACCTATACAGAGATAGGGATCATATGTCAGCTAACTAACCATTTACAGCAACAACTCACGCACGCCCCGTCTAGAGTATATGTTCCATTTATACACTGCAGAATACACATACAATATTTCCAAAAACTATTAAAGTCATACTTATATCATTGGTACCAATAGAAGCTCCAGCGTCTGAGAGCTCATCCTTGACGGATTTTTCTTGTCAGTGAAGCCCAACCCACCGCCACTTGCACATAAGCTCGATCATAAATGTGATCAGTAAATAAGAACCAACTAACCCTCCATTTCCTCTTGAACAAGAAGCCACAAAAGACAATCCAGAGACCTACTACAAATCCTATGCAGATGCTAAGGTACAACGAAACCACATCACTCATTCCTTCGTCATGCTCTTGAGCAGCAAATGGAGTTATGCCAGTTCGTGAGCAGTTCCTTTGGAGAGGTGGACCACAAAGACCTGGGTTACTAATGTAGATGGACGCTGGGTCCTCTAGTGCACTTAATTGGTTACCAGATGGAATAGTTCCGGTCAGATTGTTATATGACATGTTTAAGCGGCTTAGTGATGTTAGAGCTGATAAGCTGGTAGGAATTTCACCAAAGAGCTCATTATGTGAGAGGTCAAATGATTCCAATGCTTGTAGCTCACCAATACTTTGAGGTATTATGCCAGTCAGACTATTCCATGACAAGTTTAAGTTCTTTAATACAACGAGCATGCCAATCTCTTGAGGAATCTGCCCAGTTAAACTGTTGCAAGACAAATCAATGTTCACCATGTATGTGATCCCTTTGTTATATTCAAGTTGTTGACCTTTTACGACCACGAATATACTACCACCATAAGGATAAATGCACCCCATCGTTGATCCAACAATTTCAAAATTGAGAACTTCAAAAAGGCCTCCACGTGCAATATTACGCGAAGTAAAAGTCATAGCTGTGAGATTCCCAAGTGACCGTGGTATGTTCCCTGAGATGTTGTTGCATGCAATGTCTAAAAATTGAAGCCCCTTCATCATGGTTAGTTCTCCAGGGATTGCACCGGAGAACATGTTTGAGCGCAAATGCAAAAGTGCCAAGTGTGGTAACTTAGAACCAATCCATGTTGGTAAGCTCCCAGAAAATTTATTGTATCCCAGATCCAGAAATTTTATGTCTCTGCATCTCTGAAGAAACAATGGAAATGCTCCTGAAAGACTGTTGTTGTTCAGGTTAAGCAAGGTGATATTTGTTGCTTTGAATCTGTGAGGGCAATTGGGAAACGTCCCATTTAGCCGGTTTTTTGATAGGTCTAGAAATACCAATTGTTGCAGCTAGAGCAGGGAGCAGGGAATAGTTCCAGAAAAGGAATTGTTGAAGAGAAGAAGGACTTTTAGCATTGGTGATCCTATGTCTGATGATGGCAGTGCACCTGATAGATTGTTTCCGGAGAGGTCCAAGTGGAGTAGATTCTTTGGAAGTGTTGGAATTGGGCCAGCAATCTGGTTAGAACTGACTTGTAGTGTTATCAAGGGAGATGATAGGGAAAATGTAGGAAGCATGCCAACAAGCCGATTTCTAGACAAATCTAAATATTGCATAGAGGAAGTAACAATCCAGACAGGTATATTATCATGTATGCTTGTGTTTGAAACATCAAGATAAGAGATGGATGGTTGGTTAAGCCAAGCTGGAAACCGAGGCCCTAGTATGCAAGATCTAAAACATGCCGAGGATAAGTTGAATGGACTTTTCCATGTACTATCGACCTTCACATTTAAGGAATTATCAGAGATATCTAGATCTTCTAATGTGGTTAGATTTGTGAAATGGTCCTCAGTGATTGTACCATGTAGGTTATTGGAGGCTAGCCATAATTTGCGCAATTTTTTGAGCTCCCGTATACCAACTGGTATCTCTCCAGACAGCTCGTTGTGGTCGAGGCTCATCTCGTTTAAGCTGCTAAAGAGCCCTAGCCAAGTTGGTAAGCTCCCTGTCAAATAGTTGTAGTCCAAATGCAACACCTGCATTTCAACTGATGGCAACCGATGCAGTAGCTCTGCTACATCCATGTTGATAAAGTTGTTAGATAACACGAGCTCTTGTAATTTCTTCATTTTCTTGAAGGTCAATGGCACCATGCTAGTGAAGTTGTTTCCACCCAGATTTATTTTTTGAATGGAAGTCAAGTTCTCCAGTGCGTCGACGGTCAGGGTCACCAACGATGTGAGGTTGGAGTGCACCAGGGGAGGCATAGAGTTCCTAAGCCCGCAAAAACTAAAATCAAGTTCTATCAAATTGGGGAGCATGTTGATAGCATGAGTCCAGTCGACGGCTCTGCTGAGGTCTATGTGAAGCATGCTGAGGACCTGCAGCTTCCTAAGGCGAGACACCCATGCAAGATCACGAGAGTAGGCATACCTCATACCGTTGAGCTGAAGGCTGACCAGATCCGAGAGGTTTCCCAGGTGGGGAGGAATCCGACCACGAAAATTGGATAAGGAGAGGTCGAGATGCATGAGGCGCCCACGCCCGAGGGCGCCGATGAACGTCGGGATGTGTTTTAAGCCGAAGTCGTTGTATGAGAGGTCCAGCTGCTTCAGATGTCGTAAAGTGAGCAAGGAGGGGCGTATCTCACCTCCGATCGCCCAGTCGCTCTTGACTTGGAGCGTAACGACGTGGCCAATCCGGTTGCTGCAAACGACGCCCGTCCACCGGCAGCACTCCACACCTCGCCACGACGACAGGAGGTTGCTGGGGTCGGTGAGGCCAGCCTTAAAGTCGAGAAGTGCGTCCCGCTCACGGGGGACACAGAGGGTGCCCGCTGGTGTTGGTGGGAGAGCCGACAAAATCCGCTGGAAGAGGAGGAAGTACATGGTTAGAAGCATCACGACTCGGAGCAGCTGGCTCGACTCGGCCATTTTTGTGTCTGGTGGGCAACTTCCCTCTACTGGTGCGTGCGGCCCCTTGCTTTTTTCGTTGGGTATTTGTGGAGGAGTCCGTGGTGGAGCACGTACGTATCCAAGTCCATGTCCACACGTAACTACGTGACAAGGAAGTGCGAGGAAACTAACTATCTTTAGCGGATGAAATTCCACAGGCAACTCGGACCACATGGAATGGAATTCCAGAAGATGGGATTTTCAGACCACAACATTCGTTAACTGCATGCCACACCCCGGAACGAGCGACAAAAAGCTCTGCGAGTGGATGCTTCGGTGGACAGATGGTAGCAGAGATCGTCACATGTACGCACCGAACCGGGTTTGCATCCCGTCTCCACGGAATTTTTATTTTATTTAACAATTAGCGAGTCTTTATATGAATTTAATTTACAGCCACACTTCAGATACTTGGACACAAAGTTTCAACTATTTTTCGGTGTGAAAATTCCCAGGGTTGTTTCGCAGGGAACTTCCTATGGGTTGAATACAAATGAATATTAAGAAACTTCAAAGCACGGTGTTATTCCAACCTTGTTGTTGTCAACACATAGAAAGATTTAGCGTGTTCCAATGGCATGAGCATGACATGAAAACGGCGTTTTAAGAATTTTCGAGCACGACAACGTATTTGATTCCTAGACACACAAGTATGGACACTACTAATTCATCTTGACCACTACAAATTGACCGGCCAGGTTCCGGTCATTTTTCATCCATTTTATCCCTGATGACTTGCAGTCATATGAATTTTACTAAGTGACTATTCAAAAATTCTAGATCAAGGCCAAGATTGTTTTCTCCCACGACCAAAAAGCTACAATCCTAAACATTTCTGCCATGATCTGCTAGGTGTACCATCTCCACGAACTTTAGCCTACACCATCGTTGCCCAAACCAAATACCTCCGCTCGGGTTTCTCGACCAACCTTTCTCCGTTGATGAAATAAGGGAAGCATTTTTCATATGAACGAAAACGCAAGCCCGGACCTGGATGGTTTTGTCCTACCTTCTACCGTCTCTTCTGGCCGCAGATAAAATACGCTCTGATCCCCTTGTTCCATGAGTTGGCTAACTCAACACGTTCTCGTCCCCTTGTTTCATGAGTTCGCTAACACTACCGCTGATACTGGGTGTTTTAACAGATCGGTAATGGTCCTGCTCCCAAAAGAGATCAGGTACACTTTGCTGACGCCTTCCGGCCGATTGCTCTTCAAAATGGCTCGGTTAAAGGCATTGCTAAGCTGCTCACAAACCACCTAAAACGTTTATATCCCTCTTCTAGCTCATGGGGATTAAACAGGTTTTATTTCTGGCAAGGTGCATTGCTGAAAACTTCATATACGCCATTGATTCTCTAAACTGCCATCATAAATGAAAAGCTCAAACTATGGTCATCAAGCTAGACTTTTGCAAGGCATTTGACTCAATTTCCTAGCAATCCCCGCTAACCATCCTACGTCACCGCGGTTTCCCATCTCGTTTCTATTCTTGGATTGATGACTTCCACAAATCTGGGAAAACTTCTATTTGGAACGGTACACCTAGAAATTGGATTACATGCAAAAATGGTCTCCATTAGTAGATGATCATCTAGGAACAGGCGAGATATCAGGGTCTGGGAGATATCTAGACATCGTAACATGTCCATCAATACATGTTCCTCTATCTCCATACCTATTCATCATCGTAGCTGATGTCCTTCTCGTGGTGTGACTTTGGCCGACTCGATAAGGAGGCTGGTATTGAACATTTCGCTAGTGGCGGATTGATTGTACTGTCCCCATAGTTTTTTCCCTCTGGGTTTTTGTAGGAGACTCTCAAGATTATACAGACCAATTTTTTTGATGAAGATGGTGAACGTTCCCAAGGGCGAGCATATATTAGGAGGAGTCTATCAAGATGATGCATATTCACAAAGTGAAGCATAGATTAGGGAGAGTGTTAAGGATTAATTAAATCCTAATGACCAAGGTTAGGTTGGTTGTATAATTAGCAACTGCTTGTTACCGCCTGAATTTTCAATCACTAAAGTAGCTGCTCATTCATTTGTCATTTGTATCAAATCTCTCAATCACTTTTTACTTTTACAGGTGTATTCATCATTCATAGAGAATATCATGAGGATGGATGGAGGCCACCTTTTTTGGAAGAGGCAAACTGAGAAAGTGTGTGGGTGGATACTTTGTCATCGTGAAGTCAATTGTTTTGCTCCATTACAAATTGGTGGCAAAAATAATTGTAAGGAAAAATCCATTTTGTAGCCCAACTATGACCTCTCAACTTTGTTTTCTTGTGATTTGTGAGTCTCTGTATTAGCTTTCTTTAGCATATAATAGAAGATCTCACATGAGTCAGGTAAAAAATGTTGTCTCAAGAGAATATATCTTGGTATCAAATGGAATACGAGGGGTCCGAGCCCAAGAAGGAGGCTGGGCCAACAGAGCCTGGCAGTATGGATTTTTGAGAGAGAAGTGAGGCAAAGAGTTCCGAAATCACTAATTGAGTTCACTCACACCTCCTCAGGTTGCGAAAATTGGTGCACAACATGTGCGCCACTTGTCCCAACCTCGGAATTTCCCTTTTTTGTAGATTTGCTTATTCAAAATATTTTATCTCTTAAACCGTGCATCCAAATCTCGAACCATTTTCCTCATATGATTACTCGCGTCGAGGTCTTTAAAATTAGATCCCATGTTTATAGGTTTTGACAGACTTTTTTTCACACAAAAACTGAACCAGGAGCACATTTTTTCCTTTCTGAAAGAGGCACGACGATGCCTCTCGCGGAAGGAAAAAAAACATATTTTTTTCGTTTCCAAGAGACATGACTGTGCCTCTCGCGGAAGCAAATCTATCCTCTCGCAGAAGAAAAAAAAACATGTTTTGTTTTTGTTTTGGAGAAGCACCACTGTGTGTCTTGCAGAAGCAAATCCATACCTCTCCTAGAAGGAAAAAAATGCGTTAGTGTTGTCCCTCTCACGGACGCAAATCTGTACCCCTCACGGAAGGAAAAGAAAAAAAGAAAACGTGTTTTTCGCACAAAAAAAGTCAAAAAATTTGTCTAAAACCTAGAGAAAAACCGGGGGGAAACCGAAAGGCCAAGAAAATATCATCTAAAAGTGAAAAATGAGTTTGGAAAAATAAAAAGAAATATTGGAGTGAGCGCCCTAAGTGCGACATGTGACTGCGGCTGAGAGCGCGCCAAGCCTACCCGAGGTGGCCCTTGCGGGCGGTCCCGAAGGATTACTGCTTCGTTAGTTGCTCCCAAAGAGTTTTGGCGAGGCAAAGCCGAGAACCGGCAACCTCCATCCTCTCTCCAACTGCGGCGCGGTGACTCGAACTCGACGCCTCCTCCTCCTTCGCTCTGCCGCCGCCTCCCCTCCTCAGACAACCACACCGGTGTGTCTCCTCCCCTTGCGAGAGCAGCCCCACCGCCTTCCACCGCATCTCCCGTATCTGCTGCCTCCCCAACAACACCAGCGGTGTAAGCCCCACCCCTCCTCTCGTCACCCAACAACTTTGCTTAGATGGATATTTCTCTCTTGGTTTCGATGGTCAATTCTTTCATTAACGACGATCTCATCTGTCGTAACCCTATATCTATCTATGTATCTAGTCGGAAAATTAATTAATTTCGCATATCTACATATGATTCGGCTGTAAACAAACATGACCAAGTAGAATCATATGTAGGAAGCACTGACATATGACTAGATTTGCTTAGACATATGGTTGCCAATTCTGCAAATCCAATCATACGACCTGCTCTGCTCTGTCCCAACACAGTTCCACTTTTTATTTGTTTGTTAGATAAATAAATACAGCAGCTTTGTCCTGCCATTTTTTTTGTCAAAACAGAAAAGCTTTCGTAGTATATGTTTTGTAACCGTAGACTACGTTACATGGTACGGGGATACGGGTACGGGGATACGGATACGGCGATACGAGAAAACGGCATTTTCTGAAAATAGGCTTACGGGGATACGGCGAGTATATGTATGAATGCATAAAAAAATCAGCACCAAAACACAATTTTTTTAGAGGATGAGAAAATTGATGCTTATGAAGTAACCTGATCTTTTTTCATTGAGGGTTATCTGAAGAAGTTGCTGCCTTATCATGTCCCGACTCCACTCCTTGTATACAGTCCTTGTATTCAGATTCAGGATGGGGAAGACTTGCCGACTTGGAGAACCGAGAACGGAGGCCGGTGGCGAGCTGCGAGATGCCGCCGGCGGCGGCGGCAGCGGCGGAAGGGAGTACGGAGATGCGCGCGGCTCCAGCCCTTGGCAACTGCAGGTGACGGCACGATGGACTCAAGCGATTAGGTTTATTTACCCATCGCGAGTAGGCTTTTGTTGGACTGGAGATCGAGTGCTAACAGGCTAAAAAGTATCCCGAGTGTATCCCCCCGTGTCCCAGCCGTATCCCTATTTTTCTCTTTATTTTAATTTGCAAAAAACGTGGTACGTTGAGATACGGGTATCCCACGCGTATCCACGCGTATCCCCGTCCTAGTGCAGTATCCTGCACCGATACGGCAGTTAGGTGACGTATTCATGCAACGTAGACTGTAGAAGACTATAGGAGGCAACTTAATTGTATTCGTCGGAGTCTATTACAATATACACAAGTGATGTATTGCATAACAAGTCAACTAACCCTACAATATCTCTAGTAGTTAATCTATACAAGGCTAGAGATCATAGGAGGATCAATCAGAAATAAATACAGACATGGCACGTTGAACAGTAACAATCTGTTTCCTCCTAGAGGAGGGTGTCCTCACGACTCTGATGTCTTCTGATGCCACAAGAAAGGATTACATGTGGTTTCTTGTGCGTGGGGCCTAGGGGCGTGCTTGTGTTATTGTGCGTGGTTAGCTAGCTGAGACTGATCAATATCTCTGTATAGCAAATATGTGGATCAAGCTCAAGCTAACCAACCAAATCTATGTAATCTGGTTGCTCCGTATAACACGTACGCATCCCTGCCCAACGGAAATCGTTTGCAGCAACCGGACCGCCATGTCATCATGCTCAAGATCAACAGCGGATGGCAGTTCAAGTCGTTCACGCTGCAGTTGAATTATGGAAAGCAATGCGTGATTCATTCCATTGCCCACGAAGGGGTTATATATCATGTACAGAGAGTAACTGCCCGAGCTATACGAGGGCATGCACAACGTGCGAGTCGTTAGAGGAGTGGATAATGCGCCTAACTACGTAGGACTCGGTCCATCAGTTACATGAGTACGAACGGTCTTCCAACAGCTGCTCCTTGGAGGTGACATACGCTCCTCCTTGCTCACCTTACGACATCTGAAGCAGCTGGACCTCTCAGGCAACAACTTCGGCGGCCAACCCATCCCGGAGCTCATTGGCGCCCTAGGGCGTGGGCGCCTCACGCATCTCGACCTCTCTGAGTCCCATTTTGGTTGTCGGATTCCACCCCACCTCGGTAACCTCTCAAAAATGGTCAGCCTTCAGCTCAACCATATGGCAGATGGCACCTACTCTCCTGATCTCGCATGGGTGCCGCGCCTGCGGAAGCTTCAGGTTCTCGGCATGTATAGGGTGGACCTCAGCGCTGCCGTCAACTGGCTTCATGCTATCAACATACTCCCCTCTTTGACAGACCTTGATTTAAGTTATTGTGCGCTTCCAAACTCTATCTCTCCCCCGGCGCATTCCAATCTCACAAAGCTGCAGACCCTCAGCCTTGTTTCAAACACCTTCAACACATCTCTTGGAGCCAAAAATTTGCTTTGGGATCTGCCCAGCCTCCAAAATCTCTTCCTAAATGGTTGCGGAATCGATGGTCCAATCCCTGACGCGGTGGGCAACTTGACCTCTCTTCAGAGTTTGTATCTTGGTTCGAACAAGTTCACTGGCATGGTGCCGTTGAGCTTCCAGAAACTACAGAATCTAATAGAGCTCGTATTAGAAACCAACTTCGTCATCATGGATGTGGCAGAGCTACTGCATCGGTTAGGGAACTTTAGCAGCTTGGCCAAGATCGACCTCGACAACAATGATTTGTATGGAGAGGTACCCGTTAGTATACGGGAACTCATAAATTTGGATGAATTATCGCTGGCCCACAACAACCTACATGGTACAATCACCGAGGACCGTCTCACATATCTGAGCACCTTACAAACCCTAGATATCTCAGGTAATTCCTTAACTGTGAAGGTCGATAGTACATGGATAACTCCATTCAACTTATCCTACTCAGGCTTTGGATCTTGTATACTAGGGCCCAAGTTTCCATCTTGGCTTAACCAACCAACGATCACTTATCTTGATGTTTCGAACACAAGCATACATGATTCAAGATGGCAACGGGGACGAAACCCATCGGGTTTTGCTTGCCCAAACCCATCCCCACGAGAAAATCGCAAACCCGTCCCCGTCCCCATCAACGTGTGCGGGGTTAAAATTTTGGCCATCCCCTAAACCCGTCGGGTTTTCAAAACCCACAGGGAACCTGTCCCCACGAGTAACCAACCAATGATCATATATGACTTTTACTTCCAATAATAGTGGTGGCCTTTTTGACCTTGTCAATTATATTGTAGTTGGTGGAGTTTCTAAGGCCATGTCCACTGATGCTTATACTGTAGAGGTGGAGATAAAAGGTCAAGTGCTTGAATATACCAAAAGTATAGCATACATGGTAAACCTTGATTTTTCCAGCAACAGTTTGAGCGGGCAGATTCCTAAGGAAATTGGCATGCTCATTGCATTAAAGAACTTGAACTTCTCCTGGAATAGTCTGACTGACATAATACCCCAAAGCATCGGTGCGCTACAAGCTTTGGAATCTTTTGACCTCTCGCACAATGGGCTCTCTGGTAAAATCCCTACAAGCATATCATCTCTAACGTCACTAACCCGCTTGAACTTGTCATATAATGATCTATCTGGGACTATACCATCCGGGAACCAATTAAGAACACTAGAGGACCAAGCGTCCATATATACTGGCAACCCAGGTCTATGTGGTCCACCTGTCCCAAGGAATTGCTCACGAACTGACATAATTCCATATGCTCCCCAAGAGCATAATGAAGGAATGAGTGATGTGGTTTCGTTATACCTCAGCATGTGCATAGGATTTGTAGTTGGTTTGTGGATTGTCTTTTGTGGCTTCTTGTTCAAGAGAAAATGGAGGATTGGTTGGTTCTCATTTACAGACCACATGTATGATCGAGCTTATGTGCACGTGGCCATGGGTTGGGCTTCACTGGCAAGAAATATCCGTCAAGGATGAGGTCTCAAAATGTTGGAGCTTATGTAGGTAACTACTTTCCTCTATCCCAAAATAAGTGCCGTGGCTTTAGTTCAAATTTGTTCAAAATAGTGGTTTTAATGATTATTATTGTGTGTAATGCTTTTCTTTAGTTTATAACTTAGCATGATTAATATTGTTGGAGATATTGTACGTGTGTTCGGTAGTGTATAAACCAAGTATCTAATCTAGAAGGCCTAGGGTCGTGCGTGTGTTGTTGTGGGTGGTTAGCTAACTGAGACTGATCCATATCTCTGTATAGCTAATATGTGGGTCAAGCTCAAGCTAACCAACCAAATCTATGTAATGTGATTGCTCCATATAACACGTACGCATCCCTGCCCAAGGGCACATGCTTCCAGCCTCAAAACCTTGTATGGTATCAAGGCCACATATCTCTCTGTCGTATCCATCATCCATGGCTGGTTCAATCCCTTGTCTTGCGGCGCCTGCACTCAACCCCATCTCTGAGAAACTGGACCCGAACCATCTTCTTGGTGTTGCGAGCGCAGGCAGTGACCATTTTCTTGTCCATGATTTCTAGTTTTCAGGGCACCTCGATGGTTTGCTGGTCTTGCGGCAGCGACTGCTTGTGTTATACCCGGTACATACAACCAACCTGCTACATCAACCTAGAGAGCGTGCACCGGTACCTCAACCTACACCTAGAGTTTTTGTGCTACCAGTGCACCGAACAACGAAAACTTGTACTATAAGTCCTGGAGAATTATTAAAATAATTTGAGTATAAAGAAATAGCATACATCTAATGTGTTAGAAAATTTCAGTCGTAAATTCAACTCACAGCAAGAGAAAAAAGCATACCATTTTTTTCTATTTTTTTAGGCAAAACAAGCATACCAAATTCGGCTGTGATAGTGCAAACATGCCCAATTCACAGCCCAGTTTAAATTAACAGCATTCATGTCACGATTTGTCCTTTTTCTTCTTGAGTTGTGACTTGAAGTTTTAGCTAAAATTCTATGATATGATAGATATAACTCACACCTCAACCTGCGCTCGCCATCCAGTCACTAACAAACTCAAGGGAAGGAGCCCTCCGCTCCGCTCCCCTCCGAATATTCACATCTTCTCCTCCTCATCCCTTCCATATCTATCTGCCTCCTCCTCACAACAAAAAAGGGTTGCAGATCCTTCGATTGCCGACCAAAAAAACCTACCTACCTACTGACTAGACTAGTACACCTTGTCAGACTCCCACTTTACTTACTTGACAGATGACTAATGCACAACCACTAATGAAAGCCTCGAGTGACAGCCGAGCATACCCCTGAGATCCCACACTTCTTCTAGCTAGATGGAAACCCCTTACCCAGAAACTGCTGCAGATACGGTGCCACTGGCCGCGCTGCTACTATGGACAAATGGACGTTGTCTTATCCAGTGTTGAGGGCCCTCATGGCTGCTGCCATGTGGAACATGGCCGGCATGACACAACAGCAGGTCATTCAGCTCCAGGTACAGTTCTCCTGCCACCGGTTCCAGAAAAGGGTCGACCAGCTGCACGCCGCACGAGTCACACTGCTTGCAGAGGCTAACCAGTGAAGAAGGCACTACTTGGTCCGCTATGTCAAATATAGCTTCACTATCGTCAAACAATGCTTCCGTGTCATGGTAAGCGGTTGAATCAGACTGCATCCAAACCAAAGAAAAAGTTAAGATCGAGTTGACAGAATGAGCATACAGCAGATAGCAAGAGACAGAAAGAAAATTTACCGGTGGACCATCTTGGCCTACAGGATTCGTAGAGAGAAAACCCAGAATATCAGCTAACTGTTGTATATGTATCCTGTCCCAGTTAACATCCGGATGAGAAGCCCTGTCAGGACGGACACCACTCGAGGAGCTCTTGCCGTTATTTGCTGACAAAAGGCTCAAGGAAACCCTGCCGCCATCACTAATAGATTGACCCGCAAAGTTCAACACACCACCATGGCTTGGTCCAGGTGCGGAAGAATGGGATAAACAGTAAGCTTCCCCATTTGCATCATTCATTTCCTCTTCCTCTTCCTCTTCCTCTAATGGAGCGCCATACTGTTCCCCAATCCTGGGACCTGGACCGCTTTTCTGATAGACTTTGCAGAGAACGAAATCGTCCTGCAATAACAGATAGACAATGAATCAAACATACTGCTTGCAGTACAAGTGGAGCTAACAAACATTTTGCTAGTAACAAAACGGAAAAAGATCACATCAGTGATAACTTTTCTCGGTCGAAGAATAAACTAACTAACTCCTTCAGTTTGAGGAGTGGGTAATTGCTGCAATTCTCTGATTATGACAGTTTGTTTCTTGCTGTTTGGAGCTTTCTATCTTTGCTACTTATGGCGCACTTCCCAAAATCTCCGGATATAATTTACCAAAAGGGTATTTGGAGCACTCAATGTACTTTTGTTTTGCGGGGAGCACTCAGTGTACGTTGGTGCCACATGCATTGTAATGTATGTTGGAAAAGCTTCAGATTGTACTGGAAAAGGAAAACTTGCATCTTACTCAACATTAAATAGTTCAGACACATGTTGAGCGACAATTTGCTGAATCATGCATGGCATGCTATGTTGGTGTCGTTGCATCGGCCATACGTTGAAATGTTGATCTCTTTTATAGTTCTACACACATAAATACAAGTTTCATTCATTTCCAAAACAACTCCGTAAACAACTGAAAAATAATTTTTCAGGGGAGTAAGCAATCATCAATTGTAAACAACAGAAAAATATTTTTTCAGGGGAGTAATCAATGATCAATCTAGCGCAAACAGGTGTGTTTGGAGCACGAAACCCATTTCATAGAAGAGATAGTGAAACTTGTACAAAGACAGCAAAGAAGCATACCAGTCTAACACCAGCATTAGGTACTTCGCTTTCGACCAGCCTATATTCATGCATGACCCAGTCAGTTCTTTTCTCCTTGCGTCCCTTGCCAGCATGAAACACCAAGGTCCTCTTCATCCCAACAGTCCGAGAATTACACACCACCTTCCTGTCCTTTCCAGTAGCTTTCCAGTGCCCAGCTTGGTTTGACCGGTTAGTTCTTGACCCGCTAGGGTACTTCCGTCCGCAAGTACAAAAGAAATACCACTGAAGATCCCCAGTTGGCATTGAAGATTTCCCTGAACAAAGTTAAAACAAACGGTTAGAAGAACAGTTTGTAGGACAGTTTTGTGCAAAGTTTGACAGCCGCATGTAAATACAAGCATGTGGTTATGCAGTACTTTCAAATGCTAGTGATACGAGAGGGGGGGTAAATGAAAATATACCCGGAAGATCCCAGGGGGCGAATTGGTAGATATCGATTTCTGTAACAGGATTGCGGCGCAACTTTTTACCCAGTATCTTCCTCTTTAGATAGTAGAGGATGAGTTCAGCATCGGTCGGTTGGAACCGGTATCCAGGAGGGAGTGGCGCCATTTCCATTAGGGGAACTTGAGTGACTATCAAATCCAATGCCGAGATGTTATTGAGCACCAGAAGAAGCGACAGCGGCAGCCCCGCCGAAGAAAGCAGAGGTAATCCTTTGTTGTGGCATCAAAAGACATCTGAGTTCGTGAGGACACCGTCCTGTAGGAGGAAATGGATTGTTACAAAACATATATGGAAGATGTAAGCATTCTTCTGTTCTTGATAAACAAATGGCAGGACAAAGGTGCCGTATTTATTCATCTAACAACTAGCAAAACAAATAAAAGTGGAACTGTGTTGGAACAGAACAGGGCAGGACAAATGATTGGATTTGTAGAATTGGCAAGCATATGCCAAATACTGTATGAAAGAGACATGCATTCTTGACAAACAAATGGGTTGTTAGAAAACATATATGGAAGATATATGCATTCAAAGATTCCGCATTTATTTATCTAACAAAACAAATAAAAGTGGAACTGTGTTGGAAGTTGGAACAGAGCAGAGTTGGATTTGCAGAATTGGCAACCATATGTCTAAGCAAATCCAATCAAACATATGTATTGTAGACAAACATGGCCAAGCAAAGAGTACGTATTTGTTTGTTTATGCAATGCAGATATGAGAAATTAATTAACTTTGAGACCAGATACATAGATAGATAGTAGAGTTACGGCAGGCGGAATCGGCATTGAC
Organism: Triticum urartu; assembly: GCF_056163025.1. Classification (NCBI taxonomy): domain Eukaryota; kingdom Viridiplantae; phylum Streptophyta; class Magnoliopsida; order Poales; family Poaceae; genus Triticum; species Triticum urartu. The sequence goes on along the minus strand of NC_141878.1, from coordinate 6,051,125 downwards.
GAGAGAATCGACCATCGGAACCGAAAGAGAGATGTAGTGTCTAAGCCAAGTTGTTGGAGTGAAGAGAGGAGGGGAGGGACTTACGCCGCCGGGGTTGTTGGCGAGGGAGCGGACAGGGGAGACTCAGCGCCGGAAGGCGGTGGGGCTGCGGCTTGGGATGGGAGGTGACACACCGGCGTGTTGGTCGGAGGAGGGGAGGCGGCGGCGGCGGCGGCGCGGAGGAGGAGGAGGCGTCGACTTGGAGTCGCCGGCGCCGCTGTTGGAGGGAGGAGGGAGGTGGCCGGCTCGACCGATTATACTTCTTTCTCATTCTACTGGGCTCTGTTGGGCCGGCCTCCTTCCTGGGCTTTACTGGGCTCCATCATTATCCCCACGCCTCCTCATAAATGCATTCAAATTAATACTACCTTCTCATATGTCTCAAAAAAAATATCTTCGCATGAGAGACTATGAGAGTTGCTCAAAAAAATGAGAGACTAAGAGAGAGCCTTTTATTTTATTTTATTTTATTAACCCCTAAAATAATGAGAGAGCATATATTATACAAGCTAAAGAAATGAAATCCAAAGGCCGGCAGCTCACAAGAAAACAAATCTGAGTGGTACAAAATAGATTTTTCCTTACAATTTTTAGTCACAGCCAATTTGTCAATGAAACAAAAACAATTGACGGGCGTCGATGATTGACTCCCATGAGTTCTAGTAAACTCGGCAATACCCAAGCTTCACAAAGACTCGGCATCCTCGGCCGACATTAATCACCGTCTGGCATCCACCCGCTATTTAAACATGGGCAGATCCGTCAACAATAGGATCACACCTTCGCTCTCCATCTCCTCTGTGCACCACACCCACCTTGGACTCGAGGACCGAAGCCCTATGGGATAGGCTCTACGGCGAACAAAAGAAGGAGCACTTTGGCTTTGCCACTCGCTTGTAGGCCCGCCGAGCCAGCCAGATACAGGTTGGCTTGATGGCGAGCTCTATAGAGGATAGGAGCGCGAACGAGCCAACGGGGGACGAGCCGGTCCACGTCGCACATCACCATGGGCGGTGTTGGCACACTTCACCGACATGGTAAAGGAAGAGCGGGAGGTGGTGTTCCAATAGGCGCAAGCTGACTAGAGGTACAACCTCCGGCTCTTCGACGAGCACCGGCTCACGGAGGAGCAAATCGCCTGCACGAGCATCGTGGCGGACGTGGGGTACAGAGACTAAGCCTCCATATTTCTTTGACGTGATTTTTTTTGGAGTGGTGAGACTTTAAAGACCTAAAACCTGGCTAAACCCTGCTAGATTATCCAGGCCGTTGGAACGCAACTGCCAAAACGGGCGGGGGATATGTCGGGGCAGGTGGCCCTTTAATTTAGCTCCACCCACTCCCTCGCGAGGCAGCTGGTTTTCAAAGTCGGCCCAAGCATAGAGACCTACTATACTGCGCTCTGCGCGCTGGAGAATGCACAACGCGCCCGTTTGGGCCGGCCCATGTGCGGGCGTATGTTTTTCTAGTTTCTTTTTTATTTTATTTTCCTATTCCATTTTTGTTTTCTTTAATTTAAATAATTTGGAACTTCCAAAAACTTTTGAAATTCTAAGAAACTGTGAATTTGAAATAAAATATTCAAGAAAACATAAAATGTTTGTGAATTCAAAAAATGCTCAGGATTTTTCTAAAAATATTGGCATATTCGAAAAAATGTTAAATTTTTTGTAAAAAATGTTTGTAAAATCAAAAAAAGTCCATCATTTCGAAAAAAGACCGTGCATTAGAAATTATTAACGAAATTGTACAAAATGTTTCCTAATTCAAAAAATTTCATGCATTTTCATAAATGTCCTAAAATTTTAAAAACAGTTTGTGAATTACAAAAGAGTTTATTGATTCATAAAATATTTGCTGATTCAGAAAATGTTCGTGAATTAAAAAATATCCACCAATTTCGAAAAAAATGTTTGTATATATTCTAGAATTGTTCGCCGATTCGAAAGAAAATGCTTAAAAACCGTTCACAATATAAAAAAATGTTCATAACTTTAAGAAATTGTTTGTAATTAGTAAAAAAATGTTAATTATTTTTAAAAAAATCCCAAATTTGTAAAAATATTCATGAATGATCGAAGGTATATAGTTAAACAGCAATGCTTCTGAGTCTTTGTGACTATATAACCGCTTGGATTTTGCAGAATTAACTGCTGGGGTGGATCAGAATATTATAGTATGTTTTTTATATGTTTCTTGTAATTTAAAATAATTCTTTGAATTGCCAAGTTTTTTGACGACCACGATATTTTTCAGAAAATGTGAACATTGCTTCAATTTGTGAATAAAATTTAAAAAATAAACATTTTTCTTGCATTTGTGAACAATTTTTCAAAATCATGCCATGAGATGTGAACAAAATATGGCCATCGCCATTGGAAATTATGATCGGGCCCTTTTGCTAGTCAAGATAGAGAGACTAAACATCTTTCTTTTGGGGCTACAAAGACTAAGCATTGTCTCGCATATTTCTTCAATGATTTCTTTGTGCGATCAGGCAATGAGTTGAGGCAAGGCCTTGCAACCCTGTGTATTTGTGCATGGGATCATTGAAATGATTTTGCTTGATTAAGGTTATTTGTATGTATGATTTGCAATAAAGTTGTCTTTTGTCTTCGTTTTATTATAAGGCCCTGCAAGTACCCATGCTCCCATAGATCAATCAAGGAGGAGTTAAGAAGCGGTAATGTGTGGAACGATATTCTGATAATGGTACAGTAGCAAAAAATAACTCATTGGGAGATAAACAAGGTGTAGTCATTAAACGTTCAATGCCTTTGTGTAAAGTAATTCTTAATAACTGAGGTACCCCACGTGACAATAAGGGCCAACGATTGGACAACTGACTCTCGATGCAAGTCGTGACCTGTCGTAACGTATTTTGGACACGCCCCCAACTTCATCATGTTGTGAGCACACCGTAACGGGTGTCTCCCATGACTATGTTTAGTATCAAGCTGATTCCAAGCACAAATGAAGGCCGTGAGAGTAAGATCATATACCCATGCATATTTCCTTATCATTGATCAACCAAGAAAGGCACCTTTCGAACTATGGTAAACTCGTGATCGAGGGCAGCCAAACCACCAGTTGGAAGTCGAGAAACACCAATAACAAACTAACGGAAAATGCACGTTGCTGACTAGGGATAAGTTCCACCATGATCTCGAGTAGCTGCAAACAAGCATTTAATCAAGATATCCTTAAATCGATGGATGCAGGGCCAGATTCAGATACATGTAAATATATGTACACACTTACACTTATAAAAGTGGCAGAGCTTTTAGCAGTAAAACCATGATCAAATTTTATGTCATCCACAAGTGATTCAGCCGGCAGCAATTAAGGCCGCTCCAGCGGAAATGTAACATAATACAACGGAAACCAAGATATAGGGAGACTAAACATCTTTGTTTTGGGGGTACATAGACTAAGCATCGCCTCCCATATTTCTTCGAGGTGATAACATTTGGAGCGATGAGATTTCAAAGGCCTAAAACCTGGCTAAACCCTTGCTAGATCACCGAGGCCGTTGGATCGCATCTGCCGAAAACCGACGGTGGATATGAGGGGGCAGGCGCCCCATAATTCAGCTCCCCCTCGCTCGCTCGGCATCTGGTTTCCAAATTTGAAAGCATTTTCGGAGAGCAACTGAGGGAAAGGAAAACCAAATCGATCCCCATTCAATTCCGACCAGCCACCACCATGCTAGAAATATGCTGAAAGATAGAGGTTGAGTAATTCATTAAGGCAATGAGTTGAGGCAAGGCCTTGCAACCGTGTGTATTTGTGCATGGGATCATTGAAATGATTTTGCTTGATTAAGGTTATTTGTATGTATGATTTGCAATAGAGTTGTCTTTCGTCTTCTTCTCATTATAAGGCCCTGCAAGTACCCATGCTCCCATAGATCGATCAAGGAGGAGTTAAGAAGCGATGATGTGTGGAACGATATTCTGATAATGGTACAGTAGCAAAAAATGACTCATTGGGGGATAAACAAGGTGTAGTCATTAAACTTCCAATGCGTTTGTCTGAAGTAATTCTTAATAATTGAGGTAACCCCACGCGACAATAAGGGCCAATGATTGGACAAGTGACTCTCGATGCAAGTCGTGACCCGTCGTAACGTATTTTGGACACATCCCCCACTTCGTCATGTTGTGAGCACACCGTAAACGGGTGTCTTCCAGGACTATGTTTAATATCAAGATGAGATTCCAAGCACAAATGAAGGCCGTGAGAGTAAGATCTTATACCCATGCATATTTCCTTATCATTGATAAACCAAGAGAGGCACCTTTCGAACTATGGTAAGCTCGTGACCGAGGGCAGCCAAACCACCAGTTGGAAGCCTAGAAGCACTAGTAACGCTGCTGATCAGGGGCAAATTCCGCCATGTCTTGAGTAGCCGCGAAGATATCATTAAATCGATGGATGCAGGGCCAGATTCAGATATAGGTAAATATACGTTCACCCTTACATTTATAAAAATGGCAAAGCTTTTAGCAGTAAACCCATAATCAATTTTTATGTTATCCACCAGTGGTTCAGCCGGCAACAATCAAGGCCACTTCCGCGGAAATGTAACATAATACAACTAATATCAAGATAAGGAGACTAAACATCTTTATTTTGGGGGTACGGAGACTAAGCATTGCCTCCCATATTTCTTTTGAGGTGAAAATATTTGGAGTGGTGAGATTTCGAAGGCCTAAAACCTGGCTAAACCCTGCTGGATCATCCAGGCCGTTGGATCGCATCTGCCGAAAACGGACGGTGGATATGAGGGGGCAGGCGGCCCCATAATTCAGCTCCCCCCCACTCTCCTGGCAGCTGGTTTCCAAATTTCAAAGCATTTTCGAAGAGCAGCGGAGGGAAAGGAAAACCAAATCGATCCCCATTCTATTCCGATGGCCTCGCCGCCGCCGCCGCCGACCACCGTCCGCCGGAACCCTCCCCGCCGCGGCAGGCCGGCCCTGACCCCAGGCCCGACCCCCGCCCAGGCGCCGACCCCGACCACGGGCACCCTCCGCTCCCGCCGCCGGAAAGCCCCGGTCATCTCCCGCCTGCTCGACGACGAACCCGCCGCGGCGGCGGCGGCAGCGGCTCCCGCGGCCGCCGCCACCCCTCTCCCGCCTCCTCCGCCGACCCCACCCGACGCCGCCATTTCCCCTCCCCACCCCCCTCCTCCCGCCGCGGCGGCCGCCACGGCGCTCACCTCCTCGACCTCGTCGTCGTCGGCGGCGGAGGAGCGCCTCAAGGTCTACCTCCGCATCCGCCCGCTCCCGGCGCCGGAGCGGGAGCGCGGCTGCAGGCCTGCCGCCGGCCGCGCCAGGGCCAAGGAGCAGCCGCCGCCGCCCAAGAAGCAGCAGCAGCCGCCGGGGGTCTGCCTCGTCGCCACCGGCCCCGGCTCCGTCGCGCTCACCGTCCCCCAGGCCAAGCTCGTCGACCACCGGCGCGGCCGCACCGCCACCGAGGTCTTCGACGGCTTCTCCGCCGTCCTCCCGCCCGACTCCTCGCAGGTATAATTAACCCCCAAATCCTCATCCCCTCCCGATTAAAACCCATTTGCATCTACACATTTTGATGTCTCGCTTAGAACAAGTTGCTGTACCCCAAGAACAGCACCAAAACCCCGACAAATCGGCTCCATTTCGACCTGCATTTGCATTGCGCTACGATCTCAGCCGGATCCTGTTGGGAGGATCTTGTGAGCATCCCCAGCACAGCAGTGAGGAACTCGTGGTTACAGTGTTTGAACTAGACTTTTTGTTACTATAGTCAGCTGGAGATGTTTAACTCGTGTAAACTTTGCACAGCTTTTGTATGCATTTTTAGTGGTGAAGTTTTGTTTCTTGTATGATGCGACGAAAGCTCCTACATGGCACGACTATAGTTTCATTACTAAAGATTGTCGGTTCATGTAATCCTTGTTATGCTAGTTTAAGAAAAAGCAGCATCAATCTTCTTCTTTTCAGATCTGTGCTTTCACCTCACAGTTGTGCCAAGTGTAAGGAACTTATTGTCCTTGCTATTGCGATTGTTTACCTTACTGTAGAGACTATGGGCTATTTTTGCAGATAAACCACGGGAAAATAGTTAGGTGTGAATCCTAAGGGTTTTGTCCTATGGATTTCATTTAGCATTTTCCCTAAGGATTCGAGTGCACTCTATTTTGGAGAGAATTTTTCATCCGTCGGACGTCTTGTTACAATTCATTTTCTTTTCACTCCATGATGTGATGTAATTTTTTCCAAGCCACCCATGGATTTTTATTTATGTACCACCCAACTATTTTTCTTCATAACCCACACAAAGGCTGAAAGACGCATAAAATGAATTTTTCTTCTGTATAATCTTAGTACAGTCTCATAGATCTTTTCATTTCAGCCTTTAGAAGTCCAATGCACACACCCTGGCTATATCTTCGCTCCTCCAAAATCCATGCATTTATTTTTTTGTGTACCGTCCTGATGCATGACATGCCAAACTCTTGCGTCGTATGGTCTCGCAGAAATCCAAATCTTCACAATTATGGTTTTTTCGTATCTCTATTTTCTTGTTCCTGTTATTCAAGTAGACATTTGTGCAGTTTTTATATGTTGAGGCATATTAAAATTATGGAACTAATGCTTAGCAATACTGAAAAACCAATTCACAATTGGTAAGTCGGTTTGAAAATTCTTGTTTCTGGTCAACCGGTCGTCGGCATGTCAACCAGTATAAAAGTACATTTGTATAAAAGTACATTTGTTCACTGCATTACTATCTTAGTTTTTTTTCTGAGGTGATGCATTACTGTCTTAGTGGTACAATGCTATCGATTTCAGGACAGACCTAGGAGTATTTCTCTACCGGGCTATGATTTAGATGACGTTTACTGGACCTGAAGCTATGCATTTGCTGGCATGCTATTGATCTCTTCTTACAATTCCGTGCAGAATGATATCTTTACTCAAGTGATGAACCCGCTGGTGGACGAGTTCTTGGGAGGAAAGAGCGGCCTTCTGGTGGCAATGGGTCCGACGGGGTCCGGCAAGACGCACACCGTCTTTGGTACTGCAAGAAATCCCGGCCTAGTACCGCTCACTCTACAGAAGATCTTCACTGCGGCAGATGAATCCGAAGGTGGCAACCAATCGCCAAGGTACACCTGTTCTGGCCTTTTTGCTGCCAGCTTGGTACACTCTACTAGTGTATAATCTGCATATCTAGTACTGGGTCTGCTAGGATTGACGCCAAATGCCGCAAACATAGCAAATGTTTCAGAAGATTAGTGAAGCATGCAAGTCTGTAAATTTCTGAAACTAAAGGAGTTATACAGTTTTGGATTCTCTCGCGAACAGCTTATAACTTAATTAACATGATGTGCAAATGCAAGTTCTTATCACAAATACTCTGTTAATGGGTTCCATGTCATACTTGCAGATCGTTTTACTTGTCAATGTTCGAGATACTCTGTGAAGGAAAAGGAGAACGGATTCTCGATCTTCTGTCTGATGCAGCAGAACTGGCCCTCCAGCAGTCAGCAACAATTAAAGGCCTTAAAGAGGTATCTACGATCTCATTTTGCACCTCTTTGCTGTAATCAGCCTTGGCTTCCATCCTGAAAGAGGGGGCCTTGGAATGGCACATTCCAGTTGATATGCACTGCGTTGATATGAATAGTTTTTGTAGTAGCATGCAGTAAGGTGCTCGCCTTTCTGGCAATAGCATACAATTGGATGCTCACTGTTATTTATTTTGCAGGTGGCCATTTCAAGTGCCATGGATACTGAGAGTTTAGTTTCACGTGGCATGCTTAAGCGGAGCACAGCTGCAACTGATGCTAACAGCGAGTCAAGGCATGTTCTCTGTATAGATAGATCTGCAAACATATCTTTCATATAAATAGCACTTATCCTGAAAAATGGGCATCGTTTTCTCATTGTGTTTCCTAACTAAGTTATATACGATGATGTTAAGATTAATTTCATATTGTATTGCAGCCGGTCACAGTGCATCATCACTATACGTGCTGTTCATAAAACCGTTGACCAACAAAGTGAGCACCAGATTAGTGGATCTGTCCTGACAATTGCTGACCTTGCTGGAGCAGAGCGAAAAAAGAATACCGGAAATAAGGTCTATTCGTCTATCACCGTTAATTGTATTGTATAGCAGTGATCATAGAACCATGTCATGACACCTGTTCTTCTACTGGATAATGGTCTAAAAAACTTTTAATATTTGATTTCCAGGGTTCAAGGTTGTTGGAGAGTAACTTTATCAACAATACGTCCATGGTTTTCGGTCTATGTCTGAGGGTAAAATTAACCTTTTCATTTGCTGACCTTTATGCACAACAGATGGTGCTTGGAAAATGCATTTTTTATCAGTTAGGTGCGCCTGCCAGCTAATGATAGTTTTGCTTTTCAACTTTGGTAACTGCAGGCTTTATTAGATCATCAGAAAAATCAGAAGAAAACCTTGGAGAAACATTTTAAGAACTCAATGGTATGTCTGCTGACAATGTATTCTTTTGAAATAAACATAGTATGGATCTTGAATCTTCCCTTTTTTTGATTCTTTTGGCTGGTCTCCAAACAATGCCCATCACATGTTTCTCCAACCAACATAACATTTTTAATGGAGATCTTCCCTTTCTCTGGTTAGGGATCTAACAGTCGACAAGTATTGATCTAATATGAAATGTGCCTATCAACACAATATTTCTAGTGTGCTCATAGTCATATCTCCATCTCAACTAAGCTACTGACTCCCTATTTATTGTGTTATAACTTGTGCAGCTTGGTTTCCATGTATACACTACTAGCTTGCTATTAGACATTACTCTGTTTTTGGACACTCTGTTTTTCTACTCTTAAAACCTGTACATGCTATGAGTTTTTAGTTTAAAATGCTATTATCCATTTCATTGATGTATATTATTTTCATTTGTCCTAAATATTTTTTGTTTTGAAAGTTGACTAGGTACTTGAAAGACTATCTGGAAGGAAGGAAGAAGATGACTCTGGTAAGCCATTCCAAGATAAAATGGTCTATTTTTCTTATCAACAGCTCCTCAAATGACATATCTTACTAGTTCAAAGTTTTTTTGATCCTGACAAATGTACTACTCCCTTGGTCCCAATATAAGTGTTGCTGATTTAGTATAAAGTTATGCTAAATCAGCGACACTTATTTTGGGATGGAGAGGGTATTATTCTATTGGCCATTATGAAGGATGCCTACTGAAAAAAATTCAACTGAAGGCACATTTTTGCAAGTCATTCACAATTTCTATATGTTTATGCTGGAAGAGTGTGTCATTGGCACCCTTACTCTGAGGTCTACACAGTGAATATTGACTTGATAAGTGCACTGTTTTTAATTACCATTTCTATTGTTTCTCAGATTTTGAACGTGAAACCAGGAGAAGATGACTACGCTGATACATCATATTTGCTCAGACAAGCATCTCCTTACATGAAAATAAGGTACTTCCCTTACCTTTGACGACATACTTTTTTTTTTCCTTATCCCAGCCTTTTGTTGTCTTTGGAGAAAGGGAAATACATAACTGGAGTTGAAATGTTAGATACTTAGATTGCATCTTATCCAATTCTGGTGCATGCAGTTCAGTCCTAGTGTAATGACAATATTTCCTATTAGGATTAAGTAAAAGAACTCAAGGAGCAGAGAAGTCCTTTATTTAAACCTATCACAATAGCAGATATTTGTCTGAGCAAATATTGATGAATCTTCCTATTATCATTCATTCTATTTCCTGTTATCTTTTCAGGTACACCAGCCTTGATGAATCTTCTGATTTGGTTTCCCAAAAGAGAACCAATGTTTCCCTGGTTTGCCAAGAGAACAAGAAAAAGAGGAAGGTTAACAAGCCCGAACCTGAAGTTGTTACGGTACAAATTGATTAAATCCTCCAATAATTTGGTCCCATTTAAGTATTTAATTTCTGTCTGGCGCAGAGCCTCACTTGTATAGACATTTCAGCTCCGATAGTTAATTATTTTGAATGAAGTATCATTTTTGTTATGTTCTGCAGGCTGAAGAAAAGGAGCTGCAAAGAGTGTCTCGAAGTGAACAAATCATGAAGAACCTTTTCAATGCTTTATGGACTGTTTCAAAACAAAAGATTTCGGTAAGCAGCAAAAGATTTTGGTAATTTGTTCATGCGAGTTTCTTTTTGTATTGTGTTGATCCATGGTATTTTGTTCATAGGAGTCTGAGGTTGCTGCTAAAAGCATGCGGGAATTGCTCAAAGATAAAGACATTGAAATTCTAGAGCTGAAAAAGGAGTTGGATGACCTGAAGTCTCGTTGGTCACACGTTAAGCAAAATGATGCTGCATCAATTGCTATAAGCTCGGTTTCTCAAACTGACCTGGCCAGTGACGCTGCATTAGACAATTTCCATGTAAGTTCAGCTTCAAATTATAATATCTGACATTTGATGTTCTATTTACATATACTGCCTTATATGTGCATGATGAATGACTTAGATTTGGAGGTATATATGCTAGGTGCTTTTCTGCTATTTCAAGCAAGAATCAAATAAGCATGCTTTAATATTAGAACTCTATAAGCAAGTTACCATATCTCCAATGCTCATGTGTATTTTTTCAGCATATCACCTTCTGCCCTGCTTTATGTACTACTTGTGCCTCAATAGCAAGCAACATATCTCCCCTTCAAATCTCTATCTCAATACTGTATATGCCATGAGATCTGGTTAGCTGTACACTCTACATTCACCTGCTGCCTGAACAGCCGTTAGGAGTAGCATAGGGTGTTCGTGTTGCTTGTGTAGACGTGTAGGGTGTTCTTTGTTGTATGAAATCGGCACTTTCTTGCCCAACTTTTTCATATATTTGCTTCTACTCTTTGTGAAAAGACACGCAAACGCTTGTTTTCTTGTTATCTGAAGTAAGCCATACATATGAGGTTGGAACTTTCTTGCTGACATGCTTGTGTTTGTCTACAGTTGAGCACTGAGTTGGTACAAAAGATCTCAGAAGAATGTACATATTCTGATCCAGAAATGTCTTCAGCTTATTGCGATATGACAGGTTCATATGTTTTCACAGTAAACATGTCCTCACCAATATCAGCACATAATTATTTTGGTTCTGAGTCCATTTTCTTATAACAGAGAAATCCGTCGACTGTGATACCTCTGTTGCTAATTTGATAGATGAACAAGAATTGAGCTCCAGATATTTGAAGGTTTATACTTATCCTTCAACATTCTGCATTCCGTCATGAGCAATGTGTCCACATAGTTCAACCTTTTGTGATGCGACCTAGTGTTGAAGAAATTCGCCTCATCTTCTACTGACACAATGCCATCCTACTTTTTTCAGAAAGAGGCATGCACTCCTGATGTTACTGAACCCAAGTGCGATCTGAAAAAGGAAAATACGGAGGTGGGCATGCAATTTTCTCTCACTTTCTCATGTATGCAGAGTCATTTTGCGTTGCATTTGATCGTAGTTCTTGTTACTGAACAACATCATTTTTGACTTTATGTTTCTCTTATTTCAGATAATGGGACAAGTGGGCAACAAGGAATCTGATGGTTCTGAGAGTTCTGAACAGACTTCGGCACCTGACGGTGGTGTAACACATGCACCCAGTCATTTGGATGATCCATCTGAGCTAAGCTATACAGGTCCAATTGTATATCCCCTTTGCTTGACAACTCTTAAACTAACTGGTACACAACAACTGAGACACATGTATCATTTCCGCAGAACTTCGTATTGTTCCATGTAATCTGTCCGCACAGTTTACTGATATACAAGTTAGCGAGAAAGCTCCCATGGAACAAAGTAAAGAAGAGCTAAGCAGCAATACAGAAGTGGAGAGTATTCAACATGACGTCGACATAAAAGGTTCAAACTCATTTCTTATGTTTGTTTCTTCGTTGCTAGTGATGTACTCCCTCCGTCCCATAATATAAGAGCGTTTTTCACACTAGTGTAGTATAAAAAACGCTCTTATATTATGGGACGGAGGGAGTACTTTTTTGTTGTTGTTAAACTTTCACTTGATCTTTGTACAGAAATGAAGCAGCATGATTATCAAAGTTCATCTCAGCAACTGAACTGTGACGCTGGAGACGTTAGCTCCAATCAGCCTTTCTTAGAGTTGCAAGGCATGGTATGCAATCCTTTGATCCTTTCGTTTTTGCAACTCAAAGGGAAGTTTACCCTACACGTTTTTGGAATATTCTTAGTATGCCATGGTTGGTCATAATGGCAGGACGCATATTAGTTGGTCATAATGGCAGGGTGCATATTTTTAATATGCAAGTTACCCTACACCAGTTTCTGCTACTAGGAACACCCTACTGGAAACTATGACATGTCGGTTGAACTTTTCCTTCTTCTCTTCTAGGGTGCTGCTCACCAGAATCTTGATGAACTGGTGCCTGAGCCAGAAATTTGCGAGCACACGGTAAAGGAGGCTGCTGCAGAACACGGTAGGCGCCCAGTGTCGTGCATAATAATCTTTGGTCGCTAATTTTTGGTATATTCACATTGCTTGCATTAAATGGTGAGATGAGTCGCCTAATCAACATCAGTGCATTTCTGCAGCACATGGCCGACATGTACCAGACGAAGGGCTTCCCCAGACGAAGGCTTCAATAGTAAGCTCTTTTGCTGCTTGTCTAGACTTGGGCACTTATTAGATTACTTTTGCCTTGGTTATTACTACTACTACCAAATACTGTAATGTAGTGCGAAATCGTAGATGCAGCTGACAGATTCTACCAGGGTCATTTATAATAATGCTGTCATACCACACGTATTTTGTCTCTACAGTTGCATTTCCTGATTTGGTTGTCTTGCTTATGCCAAGGCTCCAACCAAGGACTGCCAGGCAGGGGGGACCGCGGATGACCAAAAGGAGAACCTTTTCCAGAAAGAAGCAAATGAGGACCTTTGCGCTTCGAAGCCTCGTGAAAACACAAAGAAGACGTCAAGGTGAGCGAGCGTACTTACGGAAGGCGGCACCTAATGGCAAGAACCAGCTTGATAAGTAATTAATATCTGTAATGTAGTTGACACAAACAACCTGTGGTTTGGTTTGGTGAAGCAGGAGGAGGCTGCTGCCGGTGGCGTCCATGATGCTCAAGGAGTTCACCGGCCCTGCCATTGATGCCGTGGATACCAAGAGGGCCACGGTACGCACGCACGCACATCGCCCCCATCTCGTCTTGTCTGTCGAAAGTGTTTGGTTTTTGATCAATTGATTCTAACCCGACTGAGTGATGCAATTGCTGTTTTTGCAGGATGGAGGAGGCGCCAAGACATTGTCAGGCGAGCAGGCGGCTGCTGGGCGATCGGACGCGCTCATCCGGCTCCTCAAAGCGAAATCTCCGCCCATGAGGCATCGCCGGGGCTAGAGAAGAGTACCCACTCAATTAAATTATATAAAATTCAGGCAGTCAAATCACCTCGGTTTGGTGTAGCTACTTGTCCACGCCATGGCGCTTTTGTAGGATCTTCATCAAGTCCAGTTCACAGTTAGACTTATGGTGACACCTGGAATATTTTATCTATCTAAGAAATGCTGTCATCGTCGCGCATTCATATAGTTTGCGATTTTTCTCGGCAAAGAACTAGTACATAGCGAAAGCACATGGCTCCTGAGCTGCAGTATGAGTTTTTTAAAAAATACAACCAGACAAGTTCGAAAATATTCATTCTTTTTATGTAGACAAACATCTTGATTTTTTTCCTATGAGCTGCAAAAAGAAAAAGGAAAAGACACAATTATTCATAGTTATGGACATTGCTATCACCTTGCAAAAAAAAAAGAAGGAACAATGCTACCACCGTTTGGTATTTTAAAAAACAATATTTGACTTTATTTTGTGGGTTAAAGTGACATTCAATCTTTTTTGGAGGGGACAAAAGGTAATCTTTTTTATTGCATGTAATGCGATACGTTTATGACTTCCCAAAATAAAGTAAAATAGAAATGGAGCTTGGAAGCCGCACAAAATCTTCACTCTTATGTGGCTTGTAGTGTTGGCACACATGATAAAATGTAGAGGACTTTGAGTCATTGTCATGTTCATGTGGGCCAGCCTACTTAAGACCAATCATCATCGTTTAAAAAGGAACTGTGGGCTCCATCAGGGCTGAAGTCTTGCGGTCAACAACTGTTTATATAAATGCACATATCTTTTTTTACTATGAAATTAGAACATCTCCGATAGCTGCCCTACAATAGGGATTTTCCTATTTGCCGCTCGCTGCGGCAAGTTGCCGGAGTGACGCACAAGTGAGATCAAACTAGCGTTTGAGATGGGCCGACCCGTTTAACGTAAAGTGATTCCAGTTTTGTGAACTTTGTGGTTACCAGCCGAATTTTCCGGCTTTACGAATATTCTAGTTCCTGAACCGGTTTTTCTTTTTCCCTTATTTTATTTTCCCCCTGTTTCCTTTTTCTTTTATCTGTTTCTGTTTATTTTTCTTTTTCTTTCTTTTTCATTTTCCATTTTTTGTTTTCCAGTTTATTTTTTTTCAAAAACTGTTTGTGCTGCTGATAAATTTTTCAAAACTTCAAAAAATGTTCTTGTTTTCAAATTTTGTTCCTAAAATTTTAAAATATTAATTCTTTTCAAAAAATGTTCCAAAGTTCAAAAAATATTCTTTTTAAGTTTTGTTCAGAAAATTAAAAAATTTCTTGATTTTCAGAAATTGTATGCAAATTTGAAAAAAATGTTTGCTTTTTATAGTTTAGTTTGGGGGTTTAAAAATTTGTACAAAAAATGTACCTCTCTTTAGAATTAGTTCATAAATTCGAAAAACGTTTGCAATTTTTAAAAAGAGTTCTAAAATGTGAAAAAATATTTGCTTTTTCCAAATTTTGTCCGGGGTTTCAAAAATTATTCAGAAGTACAGAAATGTACCTGGTTTTCCAAATTTTGTTCAAAAAATAGTCAAATGCTCATGAAATTCAAAAAAGAGCGCCTTTTCGCAAGTTGTTCAAAGTTTTGAAAATTGTACACATATGCAAATATTGTCCACTTTTCAAATTGTTGTTCAAAGTTTCAATAAATGTTCCATTTTTTTGAAAAATATTCCTGTTGTGAAAAAGGTTAACGTTTTGGAATTTGTTCAAAAATCTCCCCTTTTTCTAAATTTTGTTCAAAATTGAAAAATATTTGACTTTTCCATAATTTGTTTGTGTTTTCAAATAATTTTCCAGCTTGTAATTTTTTTTTCATAATTTAAAAATGTTTTGTTTCAATAAATATTTGAATTCCTAAATAAAGACGCATTCAAAATTACAAATCATATTTAGATATGTTGTCGTTCACAGTTCTTTTAAGCCATGCTGCAATTTTTAGACACCAAAATTATGTATTCCACTGATTGCATACCACTGCTTACTACAAGGAGGTGCCTAGTTCGAATCCTCGTGAGTTTATCTCTTTTATCTTTCTTAGGAATTTCATGCGAGTCCAAAAACTCACTTTGGAACCCGGATGCCTTGGAGCCCTATTTTTTGAATTGTGCCAAAATGCTACTTTGAAGTTTCAAAAAATTCTGAAAACAAATCAACATGTTTATATGAATGTATATTACACATGTGTAAATTTTGATGCTGAAATAAGTTAACTATTTGGAAAGATGAACAGTACATGCATTATTCACTATTTGGAAATCATCATTTTTTCATTTTTTGTCTAGGTCGCATATTTACTTATTTCATCACCAAACTTTACACATGTGTAATATACATCCATATGATCATGTTCCCGGGTTCCAAAAATCCTCTCTCACCCGAGTCCAACTACTTAAATGTTTGGGCTTCTTATTGTTCATAAATGGTTGTCAGCTCTAGTCGCTTGGTTCACGAAACAAGGTGTCATGCCACGTGAGTTCGAACCCGGCCCTGCGCATCATTTTTGCTGACCGGAGTGGCAACCTGGGCCGGCCCATTAGTTTGGTGCCTGTGCAAAGCTCCTCAATCTGCCACAGAATGCGGCAGATAGGAGGTCTCCTAAAATAGGGCATACTCGTTTCTTAGGGCATTTGGAGGCAAAAACAGTGCTCCGACAACAGCCCTTATTGCAACTTTTTTTTTTTACAAAAATTTAGGGCAGTTGTAAAATACAGAACCAAGTGTTGCAATTGCAACACTTGGGCGGCTGCCGTAAAACGAAACGCCTCGCACACACAGCCTCAACCGCTGCATGGAACATTCCCGCGCCGTGACCGTACCTCCACCCGACCACTGCCGATGGCCACTTCGGCCGTGAAGGTCACGACTGCCTCTCGCCCGCACTCCCCCAACTCCACCGTGACCCTGCCGCTCAACCCTAAACCTTTTAGAGCCTTATCTGCACAATATGTACGACAATCTTAACATGTACCTATCCACGTATGATACGACGCTTCTGTCTGTAGGATCTCACTTAACCTATATATGTTGGGTGAAACATTAAAAAAATATATAAGAAATGCAGTCAACTTTGCGCACCGATAACCAATGAGGTGTCATTGCTGATGTCGGTGTGCCATGAGGGTTTCGTTATCTGGTAGGTGCTCGTTGACACGTACCAAATGATTGACAAGGGAGATGCGCCTAAACCCGGGAATAGTTTGTAATCCGGACCAAACCCAACCCAACCCACAAACGTACAAGTCCACCAGCCAAACCAAACCAATCCAATCCAAGCAATAAGTGCTAAAATCCAATCCAAATCAAATTATTCGTGCTTTCAAATGGTAGTAAAAGTTCAATTGCAATTTGCCAAACCAAAACACTCAGCAACAACTATATATCCGCACGTCAGGCATTATTTCTTGGGACAATCTTGTAAGTACATAAGCCAATTTGTTGACTAGCTAGGACGGTAAATCAAGGAGCAGGTAAAGGAGGAGGAGGGGACGCGGTTATGGCGCCACCAGCATGTCTTGTATAGACGAGGGTTTTTTACACTCTCTCTTGCACTCACGCATAGTGGCGTAGAAGCCGTTCTCTATTACCAAACAACGGAAGCAAAGCCCACTGATTTTGCAGTCGGCGTGACCTACTTCAACGCATAGCCCGTTGGCAGCTTGATCTTCTCGCTGTCTGCGTCAGCCATGATTCGGCCTGTATGTCATGGAGCAATAACAAACGAACAATCGTCATTATGCAACTATTTTAGAGTGGTAGAAATAAATGACGCAACGGATTAGACAAGAAACAAAAAAGATTTTAAAGGCCTTACATTGAGCAACAGTAGCGGAGCATACGAGGTGTAGAGACACTAGGGCTGCTAGTGCAAGGATGCGAATCATGTACTTGTCCATACCACACCCGTGACAACACTAGGGCTGCTGGGCAGGCACTCGATCGATCACTTGGTTGTCGATGAGAAATATTTTGCTACCAATCAACATATGACTGGATCATTTATATATAGGAGATTGGTACAAGAGCAAACATCAAGCAATAAAGTTGGAATTATTCAGTATGTTCCCATATTATGAACCCTCATTAAAAGCATAAATCAAGTAATTAAGATGATCTTTTTCCCTTTTTAAGACAAATTTCGGAATCTTGGTGAGAAACTACGTATGCGGGTTGGGAATGTCGGATTTATATCTCCTATACTATGTCTATATTTGCATATTTCCGAATTGTAATTAACTATCCAATATTTATTGCCTTGTATACATGATCTGGTTGTGCACGTACATTTGTTTTAAAAAAAATGGTGTACTATTTTTATTAAATCCTATCGTCATTGCACCTTCAAATCTTTACTCTTACTAGTCAATGTGTACGTGCAATGCACGTTAATTTGGGAGTATATTAAGTGCATGCGGATATTAAGTAGGATATTATTTGTGTGTTATTATGTGATTAACACTATATTTGGCATGAAATTAACTGCACGCTAAACGTGTTGAGCGCTTGACTTTGAAGTAGTCTAGATCGTTGGATTGACATGATTTGATGGCCCAGATTAATTGGATCTGCCCCTTTGGGTCTTTTTATATTAATACAGATATAGATATAGATATAGATATAGATGTGTCTTGTTGTGCTTACATGACATCACGTGTCTCACCAAATTGGGGGGCTCGTTTTTTTTCTTTACAAGGACAAAAATATAAAGCATGACAGTGAAATCATGTCGTTGTATATATCTACCCACCTGTACGACTTTTGTGAACCCAATTTACACTCTTGTTATGTGGCCCCGCCCATTTAAGGGTCAACCATTGTTCGAAAGAGAAATGTGAGGCCCATCAGATTGAATAAAATGATAGTATACACATTAATTGTTTTCATGGTGCCAACATGTGTTAATTTGTGGGTGCGTATTTTTTTAATGATTTTTGAAGATTGCTCACCACGCCCGTCTCTCAAAGATGCTCATCTCTATTTCTAATGGAGCAGTTGGTAGTCTCGCTTCCAGATTTTTTTCGTTCCATTTTTCATGGGTTTTTTGGAGAAAATTACACCTACAGTAACTGAATTTGTCTCTAGGGTTCAGTTTGGTCACTGTATTCACGAAACCTAAAGTTACGGTCACTGGACTCGCTGAACCGGGTCAGCGTACGGTAATTCGTACCATTTCGGCTCGTATTTTGCACACGTGGACATATTTGACCCAAAAACGGTTTGACTCGCCACCTATACAAGACACGTCGTCCATTTCATAAAGAAGCGAGTGACTACAGCGCAGTTTTTGCGACCACAACGCATATTTGACCCAAATTCACATCTATTACAGTATATATTTGAGGACATGAACACTTTAAATATAGAGCTACAAAATTGAACTTAAATAGCACCATTTGCACCACATAATTCATATCATTTACAGTTTGGATTTCATAGTTCAACACTGACAAAAACTGAACTTAATAGCAGCGCTCACACATTTTCAGTACAGAACTTCCTAACATTCAGAAAATTCAGAGCTTCCCGTAACATTTGAACACTGACCAAAACTGAACATGAAAATGAACAGAGCTTCAGAGCACACAAATGAACAGAGTTGACAAAAGCTGAACATGAACAGAGCTTCATAACACACAAATGGTTCAAAAGAGTACTGGACTGAAAGTTGAAAGTAAGGTTCACAGTTTAACATCCAGAAACAAGTTCCTAAGTGAACAAATTGCAAAATACTTAATCCATTACATGAAATGGTCATTCATGACCTGAATTCATCAAACATGTTAACTTTTCTGGGCTTCTTTGCTGCAGCGGCCGCTTTCTTCTCTTCTAAAGCTTTCTTCTTTGCTTCAGCTGCTGCTTTCTTCTCTTCTAAAGCCCTCTTCTTTGCTTCATGTAGTGCCTCTTTCTTAGCTGTAGCTGCAGCCTTCTTTGCTTCAGCTTCTGCCTCTCTCTTTTTCCTTGCCTCTACCTTGAGTGCTTCTTTTTCAAGTGCTTTTTTAGCCTTTTGTGCTTCTTTCTTGGCAAGGGCTTCACCTGCTTTTTGCAAAGCAGCTGCTTCTCTTTGTTTTAGGATTTCAGCACACCTCTGTTCATGCAAAATTTCATTGGCATGCTGCTTGGCCTCCCTCATTACTTCAACTCTAGTTGTAAGACTACCTAGTCTTGTTGCAGTGCTGGTTCCTGCAGATGGCATTGCTGCTCTAGCTTCTTTGAGGAAAGAACTTTCAGGCAATGGTCCTGGCATCTTCCTTTTATTTTGTTCAGGAGCCTGCAGTAATTTTCTTACAAATTAGGTACACCAACTGGTTATAACCTGCACATAAAGATGTAAATTCATTGAACATACCTCATTTCTCATGATTTCCATCATTGAATGTGGATGAAGAACTCCAATAAGAGGCATGTCATGTTCCTGTGTGACCTGTGTGACAACAGGCTCCTCACTTACTTGGGTCATTGATGGTCCAGGGGCTTGTTGTTCTGTTGTGGCCTCATTTTGCTGTTCAAAAATAATAGAAGTCCAAAATATTTGTCACTCAAATGGATGTATCGAGCACTGAAAAATAGTAGTCACTATAATGGATATGTCAAGCATTGAAATATTTATCACCCAAATGAATGTATCGAGCACTGAAAAATAGTAGTCACTATAATGGATGTATCGAGTATTGAAATACTTGTTGCTCAAACGAATGTATCGAGGTTACCCGTGACATTGTAGGTTGAGGGTCTTCCTCTTCAAATGTTGTTCTTGACCTCTTCCTCATCTGCTTTTGCATAGGTTTTGCTGCAGGTAGGCCTTGCTTGAAAGCAGAGCATCCTTTTTTGTTATGTCCAGGATTGTTACAATGGCTACAATGTGTTGGAAATATGCCCTAGAGGCAATAATAAATTGATTATTATTATATTTCCTTGTTCATGATAATCGTTTATTATCCATGCTAGAATTGTATTGATAGGAAACTCAGATACATGTGTGGATACATAGACAACACAATGTCCCTAGTAAGCCTCTAGTTGACTAGCTCGTTGATCAATAGATGGTTACGGTTTCCTGACCATGGACATTGGATGTCATTGATAACGAGACCACATCATTAGGAGAATGATGTGATGGACAAGACCCAATCCTAAGCATAGCACTAGATCGTGTAGTTCGTATGCTAAAGCTTTTCTAATGTCAAGTATCATTTCCTTAGACCATGAGATTGTGCAACTCCCGGATACCGTAGGAGTGCTTTGGGTGTGCCAAACGTCACAACGTAACTGGGTGGCTATAAAGGTACACTACGGGTATCTCCGAAAGTGTCTGTTGGGTTGGCACGAATCGAGACTGGGATTTGTCACTCCGTGTAAACGGAGAGGTATCTCTGGGCCCACTCGGTAGGACATCATCATAATGTGCACAATGTGATCAAGGAGTTGATCACGGGATGATGTGTTACGGAACGAGTAAAAGAGGCTTGCCGGTAACGAGATTGAACAAGGTATCGGGATACCGACGATCGAATCTCGGGCAAGTATCGTACCGCTAGACAATGGGAATTGTATACGGGATTGATTAAGTCCTTGACATCGTGGTTCATCCGATGAGATCATCGTGGAACATGTGGGAGCCAACATGGGTATCCATATCCCGCTATTGGTTATTGGCCAGAGAACGTCTCGGTCATGTCTGCATGGTTCCCGAACCCGTAGGGTCTACACACTTAAGGTTCGGTGACGCTAGGGTTATAGAGATATTAGTATGCGGTAACCCGAAAGTTGTTCGGAGTCCCGGATGAGATCCTGGACGTCACGAGGAGTTCCGGAATGGTCCGGAGGTAAAGAATTATATATAGGAACTGCTGTTTCGGCCATCGGGACAAGTTTCGGGGTCACCGGTATTGTACCGGGACCACCGGAAGGGTCCCGGGGGTCCACCGGGTGGGGCCACCTGCCCCGGGGGGCCACATGGGCTGTAGGGGGTGCGCCTTGGCCTATATGGGCCAAGGGCACCAGCCCCTAGAGGCCCATGCGCCAAAGGGACAAGAGGAGGGGAGAGTCCTAAAAGGGGAAGGCACCTCCGAGGTGCCTTGGGGAGGATGGACTCCTCCCCCCTTTGGCCGCACCCTTCCTTGGAGGAAGGGGCAAGGCTGCGCCCTCCCCTCTCCCTTGGCCCTATATATAGTGGGGGGAAGGGAGGGCAACCATACCTAAGCCTTGGCGCCTCCCTCTCCCTCCCATGACACATCTCCCTCCCCCCGCAGCGCTTGGCGAAGCCCTGTTGGAATCCCGCTACTTCCACCACCACGCCGTCGTGTTGTTGGATCTCCATCAACCTCTCCTCCCCCCTTGCTGGATCAAGAAGGAGGAGACGTCGCTGCTCCGTACGTGTGTTGAACGCGGAGGTGCCGTCCGTTCGGCGCTAGGATCATCGGTGATTTGGATCACGACGAGTACGACTCCATCAACCCCGTTCTCTTGAACGCTTCCGCGCGCGATCTACAAGGGTATGTAGATCCACTCCTCCCTCGTTGCTAGATGACTCCATAGATAGATCTTGGTGACGCGTAAGAAAATTTTGAATTTATGCTACGTTCCCCAATAGTGGTATCAGAGCTAGGTCTATTGCGTAGATTCTATGCACGAGTAGAACACAAAGTAGTTGTGGGCGTTGATTTTGTTCAATATGCTTGCCGTTACTAGTCTTATCTTGATTCGGCGGCATCGTGGGATGAAGCGGCCCGGACCAACCTTACACGTATGCTTACGTGAGACCGGTTCCACCGACTGACATGCACTAGTTGCATTAGGTGGCTGGCGGGTGTCTGTCTCTCCCACTTTAGTCGGATTGGATTCGATGAAAAGGGTCCTTATGAAGGGTAAATAGCAATTGGCATATCACATTGTGGTCTTTGCGTAGGTAAGAAACGTTCTTGCTAGAAACCCATAGCAGCCACGTAAAACATGCAAACAACAATTAGAGAACGTCTAACTTGTTTTTGCAGGGTATGCTATGTGATGTGATATGGCCAAAAGGATGTGATGAATGATATATGTGATGTATGAGATTGATCATGTTCTTGTAATAGGAATCACGACTTGCATGTCGATGAGTATGACAACCGGCAGGAGCCATAGGAGTTGTCTTTATTTATTTATGACCTGCGTGTCAACATAAACGTCATGTAATTACTTTACTTTATTGCTAACCGTTAGCTGTAGTAGTAGAAGTAATAGTTGACGAGACAACTTCATGAAGACACGATGATGGAGATCATGATGATGGAGATCATGGTGTCATGCCGGTGACAAGATGATCATGGAGCCCCAAGATGGAGATCAAAGGAGCTATATGATATTGGCCATATCATGTCACTATTATTTGATTGCATGTGATGTTTATCATGTTTATGCATCTTGTTTACTTAGAACGACGGTAGTAAATAAGATGATCCCTCATAATAATTTCAAGAAAGTGTTCCCCCTAACTGTGCACCGTTGCGACAGTTCGTTGTTTCGAAGCACCACGTGATGATCGGGTGTTAGATTCTAACGTTCACATACAACGGGTGTAAGACAGATTTACACACGCGAAACACTTAGGTTGACTTGACGAGCCTAGCATGTGTATAGACATGGCCTCGGAACACAGAAGACCGAGAGGTCGAGCATGCGGCGTATGGTAGATACGATCAGCATGAAGATGTTCACCGATGTTGACTAGTCCGTCTCACGTGATGATCGGACACGGCCTAGTTGACTCGGATCATGTAATCACTTAGATGACTAGAGGGATGTCTATCTGAGTGGGAGTTCATAAGATGAACTAAATTATCCTGAACATAGTCAAAAGGTCTTCGCAAATTATGTCGTAGCTCGCGCTTTAGTTCTACTGTTTAGTTATGTTCCTAGAGAAAAATTAGTTGAAAGTTGTAGTAGCAATTAAGCGGACTAGGTCCGTAAACTGAGGATTGTCCTCATTGCTTCATAGAAGGCTTATGTCCTTAATGCACCGCTCAGTGTGCTGAACCTCGAACGTTGTCTATGGATGTTGCGAACATCTGACATACACGTTTTGATAACTACGTGATAGTTCAGTTAAACGGTTTAGAGTTGAGGCACCGAAGACGGTTTTGAAACGTCACGAAACATATGAGATGTTTCGAGGGCTGAAATTGGGATTTCAGGCTCGTGCCCACGTCAAGGGGTATAAGACCTCCGACGATTTTCTTAGCCTGCAAACTAAGGGAGAAAAGCTCAATTGTTGAGCTTGTGCTCACATTGTCTCAGTACAACAATCATTTGAATCGAGTGGGAGTTGATCTTCCAGATGAGACAGTGATGTTTCTCCGAAGTAATTACCTGAAAGTGCGTTATATCGACTAGAGGGGGGGTGAATAGGCGATTTTTATGAAAGTCTTCAAAAGTGAGAGTTATGAAGACAAACAGTGAAGATTATGCCTATTACTATACAGCGGAAGTTAGACTACACTAGGCAAGCCATGGTCAAGTATTCCATAAAGTGAAAGCGCAGTGACAAAAGCTTCAGTGTAATAAGGATCAGGTAGGAAGAAGTTATGAAGCCAAACAAATCATACGTTCATGTTGTGAAGACAAAAGATAAAGCAAGCATGCAATGGCTTCACAATGAATAACTGTAAGTGAGAGGAAGTGAAGATGGAACCAGCGATGCGTTGAAGACAATGATTTGTTTGACCAGTTCCAGTTGCTGTGACAACTGTACGTCTGGTTGGAGCGGCTAGGTATTTAAACCAAAGGACACACAGTCCCGGACACCCAGTCAAGGACACTTAGTCCAAGACACCCAGTCCTCACCGTTTTCTCCTTGAGCTAAGGTCACACAGACCTCGCCCAATCACTCAGGTAAGTCTTCAAGGTAGACTCCCAAACCTTCACAGACTTCGTTCACTGGCAATCCACAATTTCTCTTGGATGCTCTGAATGCGACGCCTAACCGTCTGGAGGATGCACAGTCCTCAAGTGTAATAAGTCTTCATATCACACAGACACGAAGACTTAAGTGATGCCCAATTTGCTCTGGATCTGGGTGGTTAGGGCTTTTCTCCTCACTGGGAATTTTTCTTTCAAAGGCTTCGAGGTGGGTTGCTCTTAAACGACAAAAGCCGTGCACTGAAATCTGAGCAGCCAACCGTTTATGGTTGTGGGGGGTGAACTATTTATAGCCACTTGGCAACCCGACCTGATCTGTCCGAAATGACCCTGGGTCACTAAGGAACTGACACGTGTACCAACGGTCGAATTTTGAACTCACACGACAACTTTACTTGGGCTACAAGTAAAGCTGACTTGTCTGACTCTGGACAAGATTTTCTCTCAAAGTCTTCGCTCGAAGACATAGGGTTTGAATTAGGCATCACTTCAGTCATTCTGACTGGTTCTCTTTGACTCCACTTAACAGTACGGTGGTTCCTATGACACAACATGAATGAAATGAAACTACGAAGGATCTAGGTCTTCGAGTTCCAAAAACTTCATAGGGAGTCTTCTCCTGTCATTGTCTTCAATATGAATATCTTCATAAACCACCATTGTCTTCAATGTCTTCGTACATTTTTAGGGGTCATCTCTGGTAGTAAAACCGAATCAATGAGGGACTTCTACCTGTGTTTTCCTGCAATTCTCACAAACACATTAGTCCCTCAACTAGGTTTGTCGTCAATACTCCAAAACCAACTAGGGGTGGCACTAGATGCACTTACAATCTCCCCCTTTTTGGTGATTGATGACAAACTAGTTGAAGTTTTCAACGGGGAACATAATTTGTGAAATAGTAAAGGAATTTGTCTTCATTAGTTGCAAGGGCTCCCCCTGAAGATGTGCATATAAGTAATTTGCCTTTTGAATGCAAATGCACATGGCAGGTTGTACTTGTGGAGATCCACTTCAACTTATGATGACAATCCACTATGCATGTGAAAGTATATGAAGATAATGTCATGCATAATGGAGAATGGACGTCTGCAGTAAGAGATGAGTGCGGAATTTATCGTCGCACATGCGGAATTTATCTTCGCAAAACGGAGTGACAAACAGGTAGCAGACGACCATCAGGGCTAAGTGTTACAACTCAATGAAGCAAATGTAGCCAAAGAACGGGAGTTGTAAGCACGAAGCAAAATATAGCAAAAATATGAAGGCACCCTCCCATAGTGACCCGCTTGAAGACTATAACCATCATATGCTTCTCCCCCTTTTGTCAGTGATGACCAAAAAGGTTTGAAGACATAGAGGTTTCTATGCGTTCCCAGGCGCAGCAGGGTCGGTGGAGTTGTTTGGCGGTGGTGCAGACGAGCTTGGTGCAGATTCGACGCGCTTTGAAGCAGGTGGAGATGATGTCGCGTCGTCTTCTTCTTCAATGATCCGGGCAGACACGGTGGCAGCAGAAGAAGAGAACTCTGACTCTTCAAGTGATGGTGTGCTGCGCATCACCGCTCTTCTTGGAGGCGTGGAGTCAAATTTGAAGTGCTCTGTGAAGCCATCCTCATGCAGTTCAGCTTCAGGGCACATCATAGTGAGGCCCTTCCAAGTGCGGCGACAGGTCTCGTGTGTGACAAATGCATTCTTGGTTGCCAGATTTCTGATGCGATTGACTTCTTGCATGATGCTTTTCATCTGCCTTTTGAGCCAGTCGTGATGCCTATCTTGCTTTTGGTGAAGAGCCACAAGAAGCTCTCTGTCATTGAGTGCACGAGCGCGCTTCTTGGGTCTCTTTGCAGCTGTGCTGTTGGTGGCTTCAGTTGATGCAGGGGCACGTGTGGTGCCAGCCATTGGATACACTCGGGAGAGAGCTTCAACACCTTCAATATTTTGAGTGAAGCTCTGGTGTTCTGCATTCTGAAGACTTAGTGGTTGCTTGGCCGGCTTTGGATATATTGCTTCAGCAGATGTGTCCATGTCGGGCAAAAATATCTGATGATTGCGAGCGGAGGGTTGATAGGAGATTGCAGAGTGAAGCTTGATCAGCCTCATAACCCAAGGAGCATAAAACTTTAAGCCAAACAGTTCTGAAGCAGACGCTGCAAATTGACGGATGAAGAGATCCTGTGTATTGAAGCATTTGCCGTGAAGAATGCAGAAGATGAGAGTCTTCATTGCACCATCAATCGTTGCATATCGAGAGTGTCCCTTGACTGGCCAGAGAGTCCGCCTTATGATGTGATATATTGTTTTGGGCAGGTACTCTAAGTCTTCAACGAAGAACCTAGTTGGATAGGGTGCATTTGGAGGAAATGGCTTCATCATTGAGAGCATCTGACTCATATCTGGCTCAGGACGCTGAAATATGCTTTCAATGGCTTCAGCATGGAGTTGGCACCCTTCTTCAAAGAATTCGCCAGGAGTGGGAAGGCCGGTAAGCTCAATTAGGTCGAAAGCATTGGCTTCATGATGGATATTGCCTGTCATCCACTCCAGGATCCACGTCTTCGGGTCTCTGTTATAGCCTTTGATATGCAAAGTGGCATAGAACTGGAGCAGAAGCTCTTCGTTCCAGTGCTCTTCGTCAGTGATAAATGGCAGCAACCCCACTTGCTTGAAGCAATCCAGTGCTTCTTCCAGACCAGGCAGACCTGCAACAGCTTCAACCTCAAGGCGCTTGTGAGGAAAGATGCGGCCTTGGTTGTAGAGGATGCATGAATAATAGCTGCGCTGTTGATGGCTCCAGAACCTATCTGATACAATCCGTTCCCTTGAATAAGGGTTCTTGGAGCGGTCGAAAAACGTGTTATCTGCCCTGAAGCCGTTGATGTTGAAGGAACCAGGAGCTGATGCAGGACCTGGGAACCTTGGTAATCGTGGGATCGGCTTCTGGACCTGGGGCCTGTGCGCAATATGATAGTGGAATTGTGGTCCGGCAGCAGACTCAGGCACAGAATGTTCAGGAGCAGTAGCTTCGGTGTCTTCTGAAGCTGTTGTTGGGGAGGGCTCCACATTTGCTTCGGCGTTGTTTGTGGCAGCCTCAACATTTTCAGCTTCAGGCACGTTCTCCTTGAGAACTGCTTCTTGTTGGTGCGGGGGAGTTGGAGCTTGTGGTATTTCTGCTTGCTCTTCGGCTGATGCAGCCGGAATGTCTTCAACACCCTGAGCCCTTGGCCCTCTGCGAAGCCTATGGAGGGTAGGCGCCGGTGGAGTTGAAGTGGGTTGGAGCTCATCTTCCTCCTATGGGCGATCTACCCACGACGCATCTTGTGTGATTGGCGTCAATGGACGACCAATACTGATCTGTTCGCTTGTCTCAAGCTGAGGAAGGGCTGCATCACCTTGCACATTGTCTTGGGGACCAATGTCTTCAGCAGCATTAGGGTTGGCTGCTGGAATGTCTTCAGCGTGCGGAGCCTCTATGTAACCAGGCTCATGCACAGCCATCTGACGATCTGCGTCAGGATAGCGGACGCAGAGTGGTTCAACTATCAGGGGCTCTGTGGGAGCAGCCCGAGATTTCTTGGTCTTGCGCTTCTTGATAATGGGTTCAGAAGGAGAGGCTTCAGAATGTTTTCTCTTCATAGCTTTAGCCTCTGCAGTCCGTGTCTTCTTGTGCTGTGAGGCGATTGATCGACTCTTGGGCTTTGAGCCAGTCGTTGCAGCGGGGAAGACAATCGGAGCATCAGGTTCTGACCTTGGCGCTTCAGTTTCGGGCACAGACGCCTTCTTTTTCTTCTTCGCGGCCATCCTGGGGTCAATGCCGGGACGCCCAAGTGCCTTGCGCTTTTCTGCCTCATTGTAGGTCTGCACGCAGTGATCAGCCAAAGTCTTCATGCGTTCTCGCGAGCCTTGAGCTTCAGCACGCGTCTTCACGAAGCTCTCTTTCAGCTCATGCAACATAGTTTTGAAGCTTTTCACTTCTTGCACACTGAGCTTGGCCACGTGCTTCTTGAATTGAGCCTTTTCATAATCAATTTTCTGCTTCAGTTCTACAATTCGCTGGGCTATTGCAAGTTCTGAAGGCGATTGCACCTTGAAAGGCAACACTGAGGCCTATGGGTAGCTGCAGATCATTGAAGCTTATGTCTGGTGTGTCAAACCATTCATCGATGAAGTTGTGGATGATGGCGACATCAAACAGAGGCAGATTGTTGAAGATTTCAGCCTCCTCCTTGCTCTTGATGAGCTGCTCAAGAGCATCATCTCCAAGATCTTCATCGCTTGAGAGATCAATGGCTTCGCAGCGCAGAATGTCAGCAGCTGTGAGCTCTTTGCCTGTGAGTGGCTGAGGCTTCTTGGCTTCTTGGGGCTTGGACACTCGTGATAAGCCTTCTGACTGCACACTGGATTCAGGAGGTGCAGTTGCTAAAGGCTTCACTCTTGCTATCTTGGGAGAAGCGGCTGGCTTTGAAGCTTTTGGAGCTTTTGGCTTCTTCTGCTTTGGCTTCGGAGCAGCAGGGGCGTCATCTGACTCAGTATCTGCTGGAGGGTCATTCACAGCAGTCCCTTGGACTAGGATGCGAGTGATGAGGCCAGCAAGATTGGCATACGGCCCGATGATATTGGGATCGGCGTTGCGTGTGCCATCTGCCCTTGGTGAGGAGGGACCAGGGTTGAAGTCAAGCCCAAATTTCTTCTTGTTTATCTTCGCTGACTGTTGTGCAAACTGAAAGTTGCGCTTGAAGAGATTATCATCGCGGCACCAGAGAAGTGATGACGGATGTGCCTCAGCTGGCTGTGGTCCTCTCACCATGCATGGATAGAAGCCTTGAGCAATGGCTTCGTCTCTGGACTTGGGTACGAGATTTTTGTATAATACATCTCCCCACGGTCTCTTGATGGCGCACTTCTCCGCATATTCCTGAGTGACGAAGCGGTAGTGGAACCATTGCTCTGCCCAATATCTTCGAATCCATTGGATTCGTGTCTTGCGCTGACCATAGCTTTCTTCAGGATCAGTTTTGTACATCTCTGCCAATTCATCAGGCAGATCTTTGGATGTTTCACCACGTCGCTGTCTTCCTCCCTTCCTTGCTACTGTTTCTGAAGCCATGAATAACTTGCAAGGCTTCAAGATGTTCAAAGGCTTCAAAGGATTCCTTTTGCAAGAACTGGCTTCAGGCGAGTTGATGTGATGCTGCAAGTACTCTGCAAATGAATGCAGACTATGAGAACCAAAGGATTCTCCCACGGACATGTACCTGTGACAGCATTAAGGTGCGAGGGAAGGGGAAGAGGTCATATGCATTCTCAGAAGATTTTGAAGATAAATCGGTTTAGAAGACATTGACCTCATTATGCGAAGACATTCACTTATAGATAAGAAGTTGGTTCCAGATTTGTACGAACCCACAGATCAGTACAAGTGAGGAATCTAACTACTTTATGAAGCACAAGTGAATATACTAGGCATGTTATGAGATGCAGCGAGAGATTTAACTGGTGTGAAGAGAAACTTCTTATGGCAGAAAGTGACTGAACTGTAGGATCAAGAGAAGCTGTAAAAAGAGGTTTTATTTACCACACTTGGAACTGCTAGACGAAGTGAGAGTTGAGACGAGCAGTTCAATCCTCCGTGCCCTAACTTGGCGACGGAAGACACCTACGGCGACGGCGGAGAGAGCGATGTCCGCGGTCGGCGTGAAAACGGCGTCGGAGAGGTTGCGGCAGTGAAGCGCGTCGTCGCCGGCGTCGTCGAGTGCTAGCGGTGGCGCTAGGGTTCGTGCGAGGGTGGAAGAAGGAGATAATGACCGCAGTGAATCATGTATTTATAGGGATAGAGGCGGCACAACTCTATTACGCAGGTGCCCCTGGCGGTTCGCATTTGAGGCACGCGTGGCCAGTTAGAGGAAGATTGGGATTTGTTCCATGTCCCACGCACGCCTAAATTGTCGGACGGTCGTTCCTGCTTCTCCGGATCTTATGTGGAGGAATGAGCATTAAAAACGGACTTTTATGGTTGTCTTAATGTCTTCGGCTGACAAGGACACAGGGAAGACATTCGACAGTTTCAACAGAATGCATATGACTTGGAGAGATAGAGTTTGAGATAGAAAGCATAGAGAGGTTAGGGTCCGATCACATTCACTTAGTTCAAAAGATTCAATCAAGAAAACACAGCTATAAGTGAATGCTACAGAGGACAGAACATCAGTACATATATATCCATATAATCAACGAAGTGAAGATAATCATGATGACATATTGAGAATTAAACCAAACCAATTGTGAAGACATTGAGAGGTAACGCCATGTGAGAAACGCTTCAAAATGGAACGTTTGGTGGTGGCGTTATCCACCGTATAGGAAGTATTAGACCCAGACACGGCGCACAATTATCGTGGCGCTCCGAAGTCAAATTCCACATTAATGTATTCACACTTAGAATGTATGTCTTCATTGTTTGAAGATATACACTACTTTGTGTGTTGCTCATCTAAGTCATCAATATGCTTAAGTGTTAGGATGTGTGCCTGATCACAGGACATTTGAGGATTCCAAGATATTTAGCTCACACCGTAACTTGCAAAATCTCTTCTCATCCAAGGGCTTTGTGAAGATATCTTCCAATTGCTCTTTAGTGTTGACGTGTATGATATCAATGTCTTCCTTCACAACATGATCTCTGAGAAAGTGATGACGAATTTCAATGTGCTTTGTCTTCGAATGCTGAACTGGGTTGTTGGCAATCTTGATGGCACTTTCGTTGTCGCAGTAAAGTGGCACTTGCTTCAGATGAATGCCATAATCCTTGAGTGTTTGCTTCATCCACAGAAGCTGAGCGCAGCAAGATCCAGCAGCAATGTATTCAGATTCAGCAGTGGAGAGTGATACACAGTTCTGCTTCTTTGAAGACCAACATACAAGTGATCGTCCCAGAAAGTGACATGTGCCTGATGTAGACTTGCGATCAACTTTGTCACCAGCATAATCAGCATCCGAAAATCCAACTAAATCAAACTCTGAGCCCTTTGGATACCATAATCCTAGAGTTGGGGTGTGAGCCAAATATCGAAGAATTCGCTTCACAGCTAAGTGATGCGACTCCTTTGGTGTCGCTTGAAATCGAGCACACATGCAAACACTGAGCATGATATCTGGCCTAGATGCACATAAATAAAGCAAAGACCCA
Organism: Triticum urartu; assembly: GCF_056163025.1. Taxonomy (NCBI): domain Eukaryota; kingdom Viridiplantae; phylum Streptophyta; class Magnoliopsida; order Poales; family Poaceae; genus Triticum; species Triticum urartu. The sequence goes on along the minus strand of NC_141878.1, from coordinate 6,019,577 downwards.
ATCATGGAGCGGTATACCTTTTGATCGAACTCTTTACCATTGTCGTCGGGACCCAGATGATGCTTGGCTGGCATTGGTGTTGTGAAGCCTTTGCAGTCTTGCATACCGAACTTCTTTAGGCATTCTTTAAGATATTTCTCTTGTGATATGAAGATGCCGTTGCGTTGTTGCCGTATTTGAAGACCGAGAAAGAACTTCAGCTCCCCCATCATGGACATCTGATATTGCTCTTGCATCATGTATCCAAATTCTTCACTATACTTCTGATTGGTGCAGCCGAAGATAATGTCATCCACATATATTTGGCACACAAACAGTTCACCATCATATGTCTTCGTGAAAAGAGTGGGATCCAGGGAACCAGGTATGAAGCCTTTGCTTTTCAGAAAGTACTTGAGTGTATCATACCAGGCCCTAGGGGCTTGTTTGAGGCCATACAGTGCCTTGTTGAGCTTGTATACCATATCAGGATGTTTTGGATTTTCAAAGCCAGGTGGTTGTGCAACATACACTTCTTCTTCAATCTTGCCATTGAGAAAGGCACTTTTCACATCCATCTGATAGAGAAGTATGTTATGATGATTTGCATAGGCCAGCAGTATGCGTATGGCTTCAAGCCTAGCCACAGGAGCAAATGTTTCATCGAAGTCAATGCCCTCCACTTGAGTATATCCTTGAGCAACTAGACGAGCTTTGTTTCTGACAACTTGACCATGCTCATCTTGCTTGTTGCGGTATATCCATTTGGTGCCTATTATGTTGTGCTTCCGTGGATCAGGACGCTTAACCAGTTCCCATACATTATTCAGCTCAAACTGTTGAAGCTCTTCTTGCATAGCTTGAATCCATTCAGGTTCCATGAAGGCTTCTTCAACTTTCTTGGGTTCTGATATTGAGACGAATGCGAAATGCCCACAGAAGTTTGTTAGCTGAGTTGCCCTTGAACGAGTGAGTGGACCAGGTGCATTGATGCTGTCCAGTATTTTGTCAATTTGTACTTCCTTTGCAACACGAGGGTGTGTGGGGCGAAGACTTTGCTCTTGCTGATCTATGTGGTCATTTAAAGGTATATCTTCAGGCTGAGCATTGTCTTCATGTGGATCAGGTGCTGAGATGATAAGTTCTTCTTCAGGTTGAGCTTCAGAAGGTACAATTTCTCCAGTTCCCATAAGCTTGATTGATTCATTTGCTGGAACTTCATCTAGCACATTTGGCAATTGCTCTCTTTGTGATCCATTGGTTTCATCAAATCGCACATCCACTGTTTCAACCACTTTGTAGTGGAAGAGATTGAAGACTCTGTAGGAGTGCGAATCCTTTCCATATCCAAGCATGAAGCCTTCATGTGCTTTTGGTGCAAACTTTGAGGTGTGGTGTGGGTCCTTGATCCAGCATTTTGCGCCAAATACTCTGAAATAACTGACATTTGGCTTCTTGCCAGTTAGGAGTTCATAGGATGTCTTGTTCAGAAGCTTGTGAAGATAAACACGATTGATTATATGGCATGCAGTATCAATGGCTTCAGTCCAGAATTTTCTTGGAGTCTTGTATTCATCTAGCATTGTTCTGGCCATCTCAATGAGTGTTCTGTTCTTGCGTTCGACGACGCCATTTTGCTGAGGCGTGTATGGAGCTGAGAATTCATGTGTGATGCCCAAGGTATCCAGATATGTATCAAGGCCAGTGTTCTTGAATTCAGTGCCATTGTCATTTCTGATGTGCTTTATCTTGGCGCCAAAATTGTTCATAGCTCGATTTGAGAAGCGTCTGAAGACATCCTGCACTTCAGTCTTGTAAAGGATTATGTGCACCCAAGTATATCTAGAATAATCATCAACAATTACGAAGCCATAGAGACATGCAGAAGTAGTAAAAGTTGAGTAGTGAGTGGGACCGAAAAGATCCATGTGAAGCAATTCGAAGGGTTGAGTAGTGGTCATGATTGTCTTCGAAGGATGTTTTGCCCTTGTCATCTTCCCTGCTTCACAGGCACCGCATAAGTGATCTTTCTTGAACTTGACGCCTTCGATGCCTATGACGTGCTTTTTCTTCGCAAGGGTGTGGAGGTTCCTCATGCCAGCATGCCCAAGCCTTCGATGCCAAAGCCAGCATTCTGAAGCTTTTGCAAGAAGACATACTGCAAGTTGTGGTCCTGCTGAGAAATCTACCACATACAAATCACCTTTCCTATACCCTTCAAACACTAGAGATTTGTCAGATTCCATTAGCACCAGGCAGCGATATTTGCCAAACATTACAATCATATTCAAATCGCAAAGCATTGAGACAGACATTAAGTTGAAGCCAAGGGATTCAACAAGCATGACTTTATCCATGTGTTGATCCTTTGAGATTGCAACTCTACCTAGACCCAATACCTTACTTTTACCAGTGTCAGCGAAAGTGATGTGGCTCTTGTCGGATGGACGTAAAGTTGAGTCCATGAGAAAGCTTCTTTTGCCAGTCATGTGATTTGTACACCCACTGTCAATAATCCATTCTGAAGACTTTGAAGTCACTGGTGTCGTACCCTACAGTGCAGTTAGGGGGATAGGCTTCACGAAGGGTATTGTGAAGCATAAACATTTGACGAACCAGTGGATTATGAAAATTTAAATCCAGATTAGGATTAATAGGGAGAGTAGCATGCGATTCAGGAACGAAGTACATAATGATGCCATTTGGACATTTTATCTTGCTCCCTACAAGATTTTTAAGGTCCCCAGCAATAGCATCAGAAGATTTTGTTTTTCTGCTGGAGATCTTTCCCTGCAAAAGAGAGTCAAGCTTTCTTAACCACCCACATCTTCAAGGGTGGTTTAGAAGCAATAAGTCTAAGTGCAGCATCTGAGAATTTTGGCTTTGAAGCCTTCGCAAACAGTCTAGCAGGTGGACAATAATACTCATAAGAATAAGCAGAATAATTTTTGGTCATATGAACATGACGGTTCGGAGAACCACTCTCATATTCGTATGCCTGAGTATGGTTTGCCTGCAAAACATTAGCGTTAGTGCGACTCAGGTGAGCCCTCTGTTCATATGAAGCCTTTGGACCGTATGAAGCCTTTGGTCTGAGGTTCGTCTTCTTCAAGTGAGGTGTCATGAAGACATTCTCAGGAAGATTTTCCAGACATTTTTTCGGAACCCAGATCTTTTTCATAGGCGGTCCATTCCTGCAGTTAGTACCAATGTACCTGGCAAACACTTCACCATTCTGATTCTTAAACAGTTTATAGTTTGCATCAAAGGATTCATCAATGACAATAGGGTTAGCACAAGTGAAGCCAGATAAATTGGATGGATCTGCTGAAAGTTCCTTTGCAGCAACCCATGTAGCTTTGGGGTACTGCTCAGGTTTCCAGTAAGAGCCATCTGTATTGATTTTCCTCATAAATCCAACACCCTCTTTCCTAGGGTTACGATTCAGGATCTGTTTTTTGAGGACATCACATAATGTCTGATGCCCTTGAAGACTTTTGTACATCCCTGTTTCAAGCAATGTCTTCAACCTAGCATTCTCATCAGCAATAGCAGTGGTATCCTCAGCAGAGGGGTTAGTTACCACATCAACAGTTGAAGATATTGAAACAGTAGTAGCAGTGGAACATTCAGCAACAGAAGCAGCATTATCACGCTCAATGCATTTAAGACATGGTGGTTCAAATCCTTCCTGAGCGGGACTGATGTGTTCAGCGCGAAGTGACTCGTTTTCCTTTTGAAGATCTTCATGAGCCGCCCTCAATTTCTCAAGTTCTTGCTTCCTTTGAAGATAATCATAGGAAAGCTTTTCATGAGTTGTTGAGAGAGTATCATGACGATCTTCAAGTTCCTGATACTTAACATGAAGGTTTTTTATGTCTTCAATTAAGGATTCAGATCGAGTCATTTCAGCACCCAACAGATCATCGCTTCTGTCTAACAATTTTTGAATATGTTCCATAGCTTTCTGTTGTTCAATTGCAATTTTAGCAAGTGTTTTGTAGCTAGGTTTTGAATCACATTCAGAGTCATCGTCACTAGATGTTTCATAGCGAGTTGTGCGTGTGTTTACCTTGGCACCGCGTGCCATGAAGCAGTAGGTAGGAGTGGAGTCGTTCTTATCATTTGCGTCGGTGTCGGTGATGCAGTCATTGTCTTCAGTATTGAAGATGGACTTGGCGACGTATGCTGTAGCCAGACTCGCAATGCCAGAATCAGACTCCTCCTCAGACTCCACCTCTGCCTCCTCAGATGCGGACTCCTCCTCTGAATCCATCTCCTTTCCAACAAACGCACGTGCCTTGCCAGATGAGCTCTTCTTGTGTGATGAAGACCTTGATGAAGTTTTAGAAGAAGACTTTGAGTATTTCTTCTTCTTCTTGTCGTCAGAATCATATTCCTTGCTCTTCTTCTTCCTTCTATTCTCATTGTCCCACTGTGGACACTCAGAGATGAAGTGTCCAGTTTTCTTGCACTTGTGACATGTTTTCTTCTTGTAGTCATGAGCAGAAGCTTCATCATTCCTTGAGCTTGATCGTGAAGATTTCCTGAAGCCTTTCTTCTTAGTGAATTTTTGGAACTTCTTCACTAGCATTGCAAGTTCTCTTCCAATGTCTTCAGGATCATCAGAACTGCAGTCAGATTCTTCTTCAGATGAGGATACAGCTTTTGCCTTCAAGGCACGAGTTCGCCCATAGTTTGGGCCGTAGATATCTCTTTTCTCAGAAAGCTGAAACTCATGTGTGTTGAGCCTCTCAAGTATGTCAGACGGATCGAGTGTCTTGAAATCAGGACGTTCTTGAATCATCAGGGCCAGGATGTCAAACGAACTATCAAGTGATCTCAGCAGCGTCTTGACGATTTCATGTTTGGTGATCTCAGTGGCGCCGAGGGCTTGAAGCTCATTTGTGATGTCAGTGAGCCGGTCAAATGTGTGCTGGACATTCTCATTGTCATTTCGCTTGAAGCGGTTGAAGAGGTTGCGAAGAACACTGATTCTTTGATCTCTCTGGGTTGAGATGCCTTCATTGACCTTTGAGAGCCAGTCCCAGACTAGCTTGGATGTCTTCAAAGCACTCACACGGCCATACTGTCCTTTGGTCAGATGACCATATATTATATTCTTGGCAGTGGAGTCCAGTTGAGCGAACTTCTTTACATCAGCAGCAGTGACACCTTCTCCAGCCTTGGGAACGCCGTTCTCGACGACATACCATAGGTCGATGTCAATGGCTTCAAGATGCATGCGCATCTTATTCTTCCAGTAGGGATATTCAGTTCCATCGAAGACGGGGCAAGCAGCGGAGACTTTGATTATCCCTGCAGTCGACATAGCTAAAACTCCAGGTGGTTAAACCGAATCACACAGAACAAGGGAGCACCTCGCTCTGATACCAATTGAAAGTGCGTTATATCGACTAGAGGGGGGGTGAATAGGCGATTTTTATGAAAGTCTTCAAAAGTGAGAGTTATGAAGACAAACAGTGAAGATTATGCCTATTACTATACAGCGGAAGTTAGATTACACTAGGCAAGCCATGGTCAAGTATTCCATAAAGTGAAAGCGCAGTGACAAAAGCTTCAGTGTAATAAGGATCAGGTAGGAAGAAGTTATGAAGCCAAACAAATCATACGTTCATGTTGTGAAGACAAAAGATAAAGCAAGCATGCAATGGCTTCACAATGAATAACTGTAAGTGAGAGGAAGTGAAGATGGAACCAGCGATGCGTTGAAGACAATGATTTGTTTGACCAGTTCCAGTTGCTGTGACAACTGTACGTCTGGTTGGAGCGGCTAGGTATTTAAACCAAAGGACACACAGTCCCGGACACCCAGTCAAGGACACTTAGTCCAAGACACCCAGTCCTCACCGTTTTCTCCTTGAGCTAAGGTCACACAGACCTCGCCCAATCACTCAGGTAAGTCTTCAAGGTAGACTCCCAAACCTTCACAGACTTCGTTCACTGGCAATCCACAATTTCTCTTGGATGCTCTGAATGCGACGCCTAACCGTCTGGAGGATGCACAGTCCTCAAGTGTAATAAGTCTTCATATCACACAGACACGAAGACTTAAGTGATGCCCAATTTGCTCTGGATCTGGGTGGTTAGGGCTTTTCTCCTCACTGGGAATTTTTCTTTCAAAGGCTTCGAGGTGGGTTGCTCTTAAACGACAAAAGCCGTGCACTGAAATCTGAGCAGCCAACCGTTTATGGTTGTGGGGGGTGAACTATTTATAGCCACTTGGCAACCCGACCTGATCTGTCCGAAATGACCCTGGGTCACTAAGGAACTGACACGTGTACCAACGGTCGAATTTTGAACTCACACGACAACTTTACTTGGGCTACAAGTAAAGCTGACTTGTCTGACTCTGGACAAGATTTTCTCTCAAAGTCTTCGCTCGAAGACATAGGATTTGAATTAGGCATCACTTCAGTCATTCTGACTGGTTCTCTTTGACTCCACTTAACAGTACGGTGGTTCCTATGACACAACATGAATGAAATGAAACTACGAAGGATCTAGGTCTTCGAGTTCCAAAAACTTCATAGGGAGTCTTCTCCTGTCATTGTCTTCAATATGAATATCTTCATAAACCACCATTGTCTTCAATGTCTTCGTACATTTTTAGGGGTCATCTCTGGTAGTAAAACCGAATCAATGAGGGACTTCTACCTGTGTTTTCCTGCAATTCTCACAAACACATTAGTCCCTCAACTAGGTTTGTCGTCAATACTCCAAAACCAACTAGGGGTGGCACTAGATGCACTTACATTACCACCAAGCTGCTAGAGCTTTGTGATGAACTATAATCAGGGACATATATGATGATCCTTGAAATATTCGCGATGTTTGACACCGCGAAAGTAGAAATCAAAAGGAGCATCAATTGTTGATGGTTGGTGAAACCACTAGTTTCAAGAAGGGCAAGGGCAAGAAGGGATACTTCATGAAACGGCAATTTAGGTGCTGCTCTAGTGAAGAAACCCAAAGTTGAACCCAAACCCGAGACTAAGTGCTTCTGTAATAAGGGGAACAGCCACTGGAGCAGAATTACCCTAGATACTTGGTAGATTAGAAGGCTGGCAAGGTCGATAGAAGTATATTGGACATACATTGTGTTGATGTGTACTTTACTAGTACTCCTAGTAGCACCAGGGTATTAGATACCGGTTCAGTTGCTAAGTGTTAGTAACTCGAAATAAAAGCTATGGAATAAACGGAGACTAGCTAAAGGTGAGCTGACGATATGTGTTGGAAGTGTTTCCAATGTTGATATGATCAAGCATCACACGCTCCCTCTGCCATCGAGATTGGTGTTAAACCTAAATAATTGTTATTTGGTGTTTGCGTTGAGCATAGACGTGATTGGATTATGTCTATCGCAATACGGTTATTCATTTAAGGAGAATAATGGTTACTCTGTTTATTTGAATAATACCTTCAATGGTCTTACACCTAAAATGAATGGTTTATTGAATCTCGATCGTAGTGATACACATGTTCATGCCAAAAGATAGTAATGATAGTACCACCTACTTGTGGCACTGCCACATAAGTCATATCGGTATAAAACGCATGAAGAAGCTCCATGTTGATGGATCTATGGGCTCACTCGTTTTAAAAAGTTTGAGACATGCGAACCATGTCTGTTGGTGTATATGCATGAAGAAACTCCATGCAAATAGACCGTTTGGACTCACTTGATTTTGAATCACTTGAGACATGCAAATCATACCACATGGGCAAGATGACTGAAAGCCTCGTTTTCAGTAAAATGGAACTAGAAAGCAACTTGTTGGAAGTAATACATTTTGATGTGTGCAGACCAATGAGTGCTGAGGCATGTAGTGGATATCGTTATGTTCTCACTTCACAGATGATTTGAGTAGATGTTGAGTATATTTACTTGATGAATCACGAGTCTGAATTATTGAAAGGTTCAAGTCATTTCAGGGTGAAGTTGAAAGATTGTCGTGACAAGAGGATAAAATATCTATGATATGATCATAGAGATGAATATCTGAATTACGAGTTTGGCACAGAATTGAGACATTGTGGAAATTGTTTCACAACTAATACAGCCTGGAACACCATAGTGTGATGGTGTGTCCGAACATCATAACTGCACCCTATTGGATATGATGCATACCATGATGTCTCTTATCGAATTACCACAATAGTTTATGGGTTAGGCATTAGAGACAACCACATTCACTTTAAATAGGGCACCACGTAATTCCAATGAGATGACACCATATGAACTATGGTTTAGAGAAACCTAAGCTGTCATTTCTTAAAAGGTTTGGGGCTGCGACGCTTATGTGAAAAAGTTTCAGGCTGATAAGCTCGAACCCAAAGCGGATAAATGCATCTTCACAGGACACCCAAAACAGTTGGGTATACCTCCTGTCTCAGATCCGAAAGCAATAAGGGATTGTTTCTAGAATCGGGTCCTTTCTCGGGGAAAAGTTTCTCTCGAAAGGATTGAGTGGGAGGATGGTGGAGACTTGATAAGGTTATTGAACCGTCTCTTCAACTAGTGTGTGGCAGGGCACAGGAAGTTGTTCCTGTGGCACCTACACCAATTAAAGTGGAAGCTTATGATAGTGATCATGAAACTTCAGATCAAGTCACTACCAAACCTCGTAGGATGACAAGGATGCGTACTACTTCAGAGTGGTACGTAATCCTGTCTTGGAAGTCATGTTGCTAGGCAACAATGAACCTACGAGCTATGGAGAAGCGATGGTGGGCCCGGATTCCGATAAATGGCTCGAGGCCATAAAATCCGAGAGAGGATCCATGTATGGAAACAAAGTGTAGACTTTGACAGAACAGCTCGATGGTCGTGAGGCTATTGAGTGCAGATGGATTTTAAAAGGAAGACGAACAATGATGGTAAATGTCACCATTAAGAAAGCTTGACTTGTCGTTAAGAAGTTTCCTGACAAGTTCAAGGAGTTGACTACGATGAGACTTTCTCACTCGTAGCGATGCTAAGAGTCTGTTGGAATTATATTAGCAATTACTGCATTATTTATGAAATCTTGCAGATAGGATGTCAAAACATTGTTTCCTCGATGTTTTTTTCTTGAGGAAAGGTTGTATGTGATACAACCGGAAGGTTTTGTCAAATCCCGAAAGATGCTAATAAGTATGCAAAGCTCCAGCAATCCTTCTAGGGACTGGAGTAAGCATCTCGGAGTTGGAATGTATGCTTTGATGATGATCAAAGTTTTGGGTGTATACAAAGTTTATGAGAAACTTGTATTTCCAAAGAAGTGAGTGGGAGCACTATAGAATTTCTGATGAATATATGTTGTTGACATGTTGTTAATCAGAAATGACGTAGAATTTCTGGAAAGCATATAGGGTTATTTGGAAAGTGTTTTTCAATGGAAAGCCTGGATTAAGCTACTTGAACATTGAGCATCAAGATCTATAAGGATAGATCAAAACGCTTAATGGTACTTTCAAATGAGCACATACCTTGACATAATCTTGAAGGTGTTCAAGATGGATCAGTCAAAGAAGGAGTTCTTGCCTGAGTTGTAAGGTATGAAGTTAAGACTTAAAGCTCGACCACGGCAGAATAGAGAGAAAGGACGAAGGTCGTCCCCTATGCTTAAGACGTAGGCTCTACAGTATGCTATGCTGTGTACTGCACCTGAAGTGTGCCTTGCCATGAGTCAGTCAAGGGGTACAAGAGTGATCCAAGAATGGATCACAAGACAGCGGTCAAAGTTATCCTTAGTAACTAGTGGACTAAGGAATTTTCTCGATTATGGAGGTGGTAAAAGAGTTCGTCGTAAAGGGTTACGCCGATGCAAACTTTGACACTAATCCAGATTATTCTGAGTAGTAAACTGGATTCATATAGTAGAACAGTTATTTGGAATAGCTCCAAATAGAGCGTGTTAGCTGCATCTAGGAGATGACATAGAGATTTGTAAAGCACACACGGATCTGAAAGGTTCAGACCCGTTGACTATAACCTCTCTCACAAGCATAACATGATCAAACCCAGAACTCATCGAGTGTTAATCACATGGTAATGTGAACTAGATTATTGACTCTAATAAACTCTTTGGGTGTTAGTCACATGGGGATGTGACCTTGAGTGTTAATCACATATCGATGTGAACTGGATTATTGACTCTAGTGCAAGTGGGAGACTGTTGGAAATATGCCCTAGAGGCAATAATAAATTGATTATTATTATATTTCCTTGTTCATGATAATCGTTTATTATCCATGCTAGAATTGTATTGATAGGAAACTCAGATACATGTGTGGATACATAGACAACACCATGTCCCTAGTAAGCCTCTAGTTGACTAGCTCGTTGATCAATAGATGGTTACGGTTTCCTGACCATGGACATTGGATGTCATTGATAACGGGATCACATCATTAGGAGAATGATGTGATGGACAAGACCCAATCCTAAGCATAGCACTAGATCGTGTAGTTCGTATGCTAAAGCTTTTCTAATGTCAAGTATCATTTCCTTAGACCATGAGATTGTGCAACTCCCGGATACCGTAGGAGTGCTTTGGGTGTCCCAAACGTCACAACGTAACTGGGTGGCTATAAAGGTACACTACGGGTATCTCCGAAAGTGTCTGTTGGGTTGGCACGAATCGAGACTGGGATTTGTCACTCCGTGTAAACGGAGAGGTATCTCTGGGCCCACTCGGTAGGACATCATCATAATGTGCACAATGTGATCAAGGAGTTGATCACGGGATGATGTGTTACGGAACGAGTAAAAGAGACTTGCCGGTAACGAGATTGAACAAGGTATCGGGATACCGACGATCGAATCTCGGGCAAGTATCGTACCGCTAGACAAAGGGAATTGTATACGGGATTGATTAAGTCCTTGACATCGTGGTTCATCCGATGAGATCATCGTGGAACATGTGGGAGCCAACATGGGTATCCAGATCCCGCTATTGGTTATTGGCCAGAGAACGTCTCGGTCATGTCTGCATGGTTCCCGAACCTGTAGGGTCTACACACTTAAGGTTCGGTGACGCTAGGGTTATAGAGATATTAGTATGCGGTAACCCGAAAGTTGTTCGGAGTCTCGGATGAGATCCTGGACGTCACGAGGAGTTCCGGAATGGTCCGAAGGTAAAGAATTATATATAGGAAGTTCTGTTTCGGCCATCGGGACAAGTTTCGGGGTCACCGGTATTGTACCGGGACCACCGGAAGGGTCCCGGGGGTCCACCGGGTGGGGCCACCTGCCTCGGGGGGCCACATGGGCTGTAGGGGGTGCGCCTTGGCCTATATGGGCCAAGGGCACCAGCCCCTAGAGGCCCATGCGCCAAAGGGACAAGAGGAGGGGAGAGTCCTAAAAGGGGAAGGCACCTCCGAGGTGCCTTGGGGAGGATGGACTCCTCCCCCCTTTGGCCGCACCCTTCCTTGGAGGAAGGGGCAAGGCTGCGCCCTCCCCTCTCCCTTGGCCCTATATATAGTGGGGGGAAGGGAGGGCAACCATACCTAAGCCTTGGCGCCTCCCTCTCCCTCCCATGACACATCTCCCTCCTCTCGCAGCGCTTGGCGAAGCCCTGTTGGAATCCCGCTACTTCCACCACCACGCCGTCGTGTTGTTGGATCTCCATCAACCTCTCCTTCCCCCTTGCTGGATCAAGAAGGAGGAGACGTCGCTGCTCCGTACGTGTGTTGAACGCGGAGGTGCCGTCCGTTCGGCGCTAGGATCATCGGTGATTTGGATCACGACGAGTACGACTCCATCAACCCCGTTCTCTTGAACGCTTCCGCGCGCGATCTACAAGGGTATGTAGATCCACTCCTCCCTCGTTGCTAGATGACTCCATAGATAGATCTTGGTGACACGTAAGAAAATTTTGAATTTATGCTACGTTCCCCAACACAATGAATAATGGTACCATGTCTTGTGATCTTCTTCCCTCCTTGCCTTGCAATCACCTCTTCTGGCTGCATTCTCCTATTCTTGGCTTTCCTCCCACATTTATTCTCATATAAAAGGGGCTTAATTAGACAGCCACCCATTTTCTGCCACTCTCTCTTGTCTTTGCAAGGCATGATAATACGATCATATGCCTTGGAGAAATTGCAAAGAGCATAGCACTTGTGCACCATTTCCTCTGGATCAATTAGTTCATCTCTATAGCAGGATATGGAATGGGGACAGGGAATACCAGTCAATTGCCATCTTCTGCATGTGCATGCCTTCATTTGCAACTCCACAATGTAGTCTCTCCCATGTGAAGTAACTAGGAAAATTCCTTCACCAGCATTAGTAGGGTAACAATTGCTAGACCATTCTATGTGCTTCAGAAGCCTTTTCTTGATCTTTGGACAGATTGGTCCATCCCACTTCTTAACCTCTTGTTGTTTGCTGTAATGCCTACTTGATAGTTGTGACTTGATTTTGTCAATCATGCTAATAATTGGCAAGTCCCTAGCCTCTAAGATATATCTACAAGTACATCACAATAACAAGTTTATGAATATACCACATATAACAGACATGTTACTGAATTATATGTACAAGAGATAGTACTAGACTTACTTATTGAAAACCTCACAGTTGTTGTTTAACAAAATGTCACATTTGGGCAAATCAGTTTGGAAAGCTCTAACCTGCCAAAATTTCTCAAATTCATGCCTTGATCTGCCCTGAAGTACTCCAAATATTCCTATGCAAGAAATTTGGAGGTAAATGCTTTAACCTTCCATTTCTTGGAACATTTGTGCTCACTGTTATACCTCTTGATGACCATGCAATTAGTTCCGCTGTCGTAGTTGCACCATATGTTCCATGGGCATTGAGCTTGACACTTGGCAGAAATTCTTTTCCTGTCATTGACTGGCATTTTAATGTCAAATCTGTTTTTGCAACTGTAAGCTCCTACTGCTTCCCTAAACAACTCAGGAGACTGGAAGACTTGCCCAATCCTAAACTGTGGATCATGCAAATCTTCTTTTGTAAATCCTTTGAATTTATATTTTGCACCTGCTTCATCATCAGAATCTGGTAGCTGCAGTTCCTCTTCATCTGAATCTTGTATAGGATCAGCCTTTGCTCTAATGTTTACATCTACAGGCTCTTCAACTGTGTCCTCTTTGAGATCATCATCTAAATCACTCACATCATAGTCACTATCTGCAATATCATCAGCAAACTCAGACCCCTCTTCACTGCCATTACCTTCAACATCAGAAAGTTCTCCATCATTTTCCTCTTCAAACTCATCTGCAAAATCAGAGACCTCCTCAGGAACATCCTCTTCAGTTTGCTCCTCCTCTACAAACTCCTCTTCTTGTACTACTGGTTCTTGCTCCTCCTTTGCAAAATCCTCTGCAGCTTGCTGCTCATCTGCATTTGTTTGCTCTACTGCTTGTTGTGCAAGTGTTTCTTCCATTGCTTGCTCTGCTTCATATCCAAAGCTGTCATGAGTTACAAACTGACATTGCCTTTTTTCAAATGTGTCCTCCTTAATATGCTTCTCCAATGCTTCCTTCTTCATCTGCTGTTTGTGCTTGTCCAGTGCTTTCTCCTTGATGGTCTGCATTGGTTTCATAGGACTCACAACAGTGGGCAGATCTGTTACAGGAAACCGGACAACATCATCCCAGTCAAATAGCCTGAAACTCTCATCATGATCAAGATACATCTGCAGGTACTTGTGTCCAAATGTCACATGTGCCCTCATGTTCAAACAATTGTCATTGCAAGTTATCTTCACAAGGCCTCCTTCGTTCATTGGTTTCCCAGGCATACAGTAATACATGTGTAGTCTTCCCTGAACTTCATATCCCAATTGTTCTACTAAATCTTCCAACTTATCCACCGTGAGTGCATCCCCCTCAACATAATCATACCATATGCTTTTTCCATTCACATATGCACGATTTTTACCAACTCCAAGGAAATAACCATCAAAATTGATGCCAAGACTGAAATTTGATGCATAGTCGATTGTTTCTGCACATGAACAGAACAATATTAATGACTAGGTTAACAAGCAAAAATCGCTAGCAGAACAAAAGCCCTAGAACAAACACTAGCAGTAATATCAACTATCTAAAAGGAAATACAAGTGCGCATGATCTAAATCGTGAGATTAACGACTTTCAAACAGAAGGGTGGGGGAGGGGGATGGGTTACAGGGGGTTTCAGAGTTTCAGAGATGCTTACCGTAGACAGGGGGTGGGTCTCCCTCCGCGCGGCGACGAGGCACCATGGTTCAGCTCGCTTCGTCGGCGAACCCGCGGGCCGCCGTCGCTCCGTCGGCGTATGGCTTCGTCGGCGGTGACGAAACCCTAGCCGATCACCTCCCACGATCACCTCCCCTTTCTTTCCTTAGCCTTGGAGACAGCGATATGAATGCTGGGGAGAAGCCGAGCGTCCCGAATGGGCAGGGGGAAATATGCAAAACTGTGCCGTGGTCGCTCGCTTTTTTTCCGAGGAAAGTGGTCGCTCGCTTCTTTATGAAATGGACGTGTCCTATACAGTTGGCGGGTCAAACAGTTTTTTGGGTCAAATACGTCCACATGTGCAAAATACGAGCCAAAATGATATGAGTTACCGTACGCTGACCCGATTCAGCGAGTCAAGTGACCGTAACTTTTGGTTTCGTGAATACAGTGACCAAACTGAACCCTAAAGACAAGTTCAGTTACTGTAGGTGTAATTTTCTCTTTTTTTGGTACCTTCTCCCACCTTCGCTGTTTTTTTCGTAGATTTTTTTCCATCCCCTCCCCCACTTCATCGGTTTATTTTCGCGTCACCCTCTCACACAACGAAAGAAATCTGAACATATTAAAACTTTCCATACTGGCGCAAGTTATTTAGTAATGTAGAATTAATCATGAACAAATCTAAAGATCAAATCTAAATTAATTAACCTTACCTTAAATCACTCAATCACATTAATTTTAAAAAAAATATTCTCAATCACATTAACCTTACCTTAACTCACGGATGGCAATCAATCTCCAAACAAAGGAAACAATACATCGAGGGAACAGTAAATAAACTCCATTTTTTATGACATGTATATGATCTTCCCTTCCCTCTCCGTTGTCGAGCGTTCTTGATTCTCGAGGCCGATGCTTGGGCTACGTCACTGGGTCACGATGGTGCTGGAGGACGAGGACGGCGAGGCCGGGTGCCGCGGCACCGCGTTGGCCGCGGCCAGTGAAGGGGGCGAAGAAGGGCGGCTTCCCTGGCCCTGGAAGTTGGTGCGGTGAAAGCGGCACTTGAAGGACCCGGCGTGGGTGGCCGGCGCGCAGACGCACTTGGAAGCGGGCCCGTGGCCCGCGCCGGACGGCGCCGACGCCGACCCGGGCCACCTCCTCCGCGTATTCTTGGAGCTGTGGCTGGCCGATTTATATGAAATTAATTCCCTCAGTTGTGGTGGCAAATATAATACACATAATCCATATTGTTATGCACTAGTGTGTGTGTGCGAAATAGATGGATTATGGTCCCGTACCCAATAAGATGGATATGTGTGTGTGTGTGTGTTACGGAGGGAGAGGGGGAGAGAGAGTGAGGAAGAGTGTGTGTGTGAGAGAGAGAGAGAGGATTTGATAGTAAAAAAGGTCACCAATGTCACTTGATATGCATGAGAATATAAATATTGAACTCTTAAAGTTAATGTGGCCCCCTAGTAGGGGTAGGGTGCGTGCATGCATTCATAGTGGTAGTGTATGCCCATGTATGTGAATGACTTCGATTGTATCATGTTAAAAAATAGATAGTACTGATACATGCATTGTTTTTTTAAGTTGAACCTGTACGTACATAGGTGAGCATCGAGCGAGTCTTATTGGCTAGAGATTTTTACGCTGGAACGAGATGTGCCAGGGGAAGACCGCACAACGGGCAACATTCACGGGATGTGAATCCAACCGTCATTTTAGGAATGTTGCCCGTTGGATCACGATCCAATAGCCGAGATGCTACCGGAGCATCTAAGATGAGGTGCTACCGGAGCACTTGATATTCTCCCTGAGGCCAGTGGACAATACGATAGGCGTCAAGCCTCGTGCATCATAACTTTTGCTCGCTAATTTTGGTACATATAGTCACATGCCTGCATTAAAGTATCAGATTGTCACCTAACCGACATAAGTACCAGATGAAGGGCCTCCTCCCCAGACGAAGTCTTTAATAGTAAGCTCTTTTACTTCATGCCTGGCCTTGAGAACTCGTGATTACTGTTACTCCGATCCAAAATAAGTGTCGTAGTTGTAATTCAAAATGATACTTATTTGGGATCGGAGGGAGTACCAAATACTGTAATGTAGCGTGAAACCTAGACACCGGTGACAGATTCTACCTGGGTTTATAATACTTCCTTCTTTTCGGTTTATAAGGCTCAATTCAAAAATCTTATCAACCAAGATAGATGATGAGTGGTGGAATATTTTTTGTATTTTGCAAAAGCACCCAATTAATGCTTTTGTTTTCCTCAAAAATTATGTTTACGAATGCATTAATTGCAATGCATGCATGCATAAAGTGCATGCATTGATCAGTTTTCTATTAATACTTGCATGTAATGATTTAATGCACCTTGAAGTCTGAACATGTGATAGGGAACAACCAAATTGAGCCTTATAAAATGGAAAAACTAAAATTTTGAGATAAGCCCTATAAACCGAAAAGGAGGGAGTAATGATGATGATGATGCTGTCGTGCCACACATGTTTTGTTTCTACAGTTGTATTTCCTAATTTGGTTGTCTTGCTTTTGCCAAGACTCCAATTGAGGAGTGCCCGTCAGAAGGAACCACAGATGATGAAAATGAAAACCGCCAGACAGATGAAAAAAAAACAGGATCTTTGCGCTTTGAAGCCGCCTCATGAAAGCGCACACACACACACAAAAAAAGAACCACAAGGTGAGTGAGCGAGTGGGCATACTAACAAAAGGGGATATGATGTCTCATGGATGCTTGTAGGAATCAACTTGATGATACTGATACAACCTTACATGTGGTTTGGTTTGGTGATGTAAGGAGGCTACTGCCGGTGGCGGCCATGATGCTGATGGAGTTCACCGCCCCGCCATTGACGCTGCGGACTCGAAGAGGGCCACGGTACGCACGCACGCGCGCACCTCCATCTTAGTCGTGTTGTTTGGTTTTGAAATCATCAAAAGTGTTTGCTAATTGAACGAGGATGGTTACTGCAGGATGGAGGAGGCATGAAAGCACGCGGCGGCGTCGGGCGAGGGGGAAGCGGCTCGGGCTGGGTGATCGGATACGCTCATTCAGCTCATGAAAGCAAAAGAGGCATCGTCGGGGCTAGAGAAGAATACCCACTCAATCAATTAGATGAAATTCAGACTGTCAAATCATCTCGGGGTGTAGCTACTTCTCCACGTATGGTGCGGTGCTTTTGTAGGATCTTCACCAAGTCCAGTTAAGAGATAAACTTATGGGAAAATTTATCAATCTAAGAAACACTGTCAGTCTGTCATCATCACGCATTCATATAGTTGGCGACTTTTATCGGTAAGGAACTATATAGCAAAAGAAGATATGGCACCTGACCTATAGTCTACGCTTTTTTTTTTTTTGGAGCTTTGGCCATGTCCTTCATCTGGTACACGCTTTTATTTTGGAAAACAAAATATACAGCTAAAATGGCAAAACTTTGCGAGATAGACACTAGGCAGAGGCAAACTAACAACTTAGCCGCCAACAATTTCTAGCTAGTAAAAGTACAAATTCTATTTGCTAAACCAAAATACTATTCCCTCTATAAAGGAATACTCTTATATTTCTTTACAGAGGGAGTACCCAGCAACAACTGCAAGCTGGAGTATCACTCGATTTTATTGAGTAGCTGTATTTCCGTCCGCACATCAGGCTGTAAAGGAGGAGGAGGAGACGTCGTCATGGCCACCAGCATGTCTTGCAAAGACGATGATTTTTTACACTCTGTCTTCCACTCACGTATAGTGGCGTAGAAGGCCTTCTTTACCAAACAACGGAAGCAATTCCCACTGTCGCTGCAGTCGTCGGGACCCATTTCAATGCACAAGCCGTATGGTATATTGATCTTCTTGCCGTCCGTGTCAGCCATAATTCGGCCTGTATATCACGGAACAAGAAGAGACGGACATTCACCGCTATGCAATTATTTTAGAGTGGCATAGACAAAGGGTGTGTCAAGGACACATCTAGATGTGCTCTACTTATTGCACATCTAATTGACTCAATTAAGCGTAGAAAGCAAAGAAAAAAGGAAAACAAAATACCCACATGAATCTCGGTGTAAGATCAATGACATAGAATATGCAATACTTATGACACATCTAGATGTGTTTTAGCAAAACTGATAAACAAACAACACGACAGATTAGAAAAGAAGCAAAAGAGAAAGCGAAAACCCATCTCTGCACCTGAGCTCATCTGCACCCGTGCTTATGGAAAAAAAATTCAAAACAAATACTAGAAAAATTCAAAAAATTACAAATTTTTTGTGGGGTAGACAATTTGATGCATGAGACCAGCTCCAAATTTCAAGTCATTTGGACATTTGATCAGCTCTCAGCAAAAAAGACAAATTGAGGGTCTGTAAAAATGTTTACTGTTTATGTACTGTTTTGACTCGATTTTTGTTTTTTTGCTGAGAGCTCTTTAAATGTCCAAATTACTTAAAATTTGAAGCGGGCCTCATGCATCAAATTGTTTACCACACAAAAAATATTTGAATTTTTTACGATTTTTTCTAACCAGGTACAGATGAGCCTGGGCACCGAAACGACCTACTCAAGAGAAAGACCTTACATTGAGCAACAGTAGCGGAGCATACGAGGTGTAGAGACACTAGGGCTACCAGTGCCAGGATGCGAATCGTGTACTTGTCCATGTGCCGCCCGATCACTTGGGGCATGTTTGGTTGTTTTCGCTGCCGGGCCTGGCTCGGGGGGGGGGGAAAAATGAGCCAGGCTGAGCAGGGCCTGGGTAAGCAAAAACAGGGTCAAAAACGTAGATGGCCAGTTGATTGGTTGCCTGCATTGGGGGTCTTGTTATCGAGATGCAATTTTCACCCGACGTTTGGTTGCATACATGCATATGATTAGAAGTTAACAGCGAAACTTAACAGCCATCAGGTTGGGCTTGACATTTCGTCAAACACTTTAAGCGTGCCAGAGCTTCCACTGCCCATCGTGCCCACGCAAGCTCCCGGCGACCGTGGACGCGCCTGACTCGCTGCCGTGGCTGTGGCGGCGCCCGGCTCGCTGCCGTGGCTGTGGCCACGCCCAGCTCCCCGCGGTTGTGGACGAGCTTGAGCTGGCCATTGTTGACGGGATCGCCATGGAGGTCCTCGCCGTGCGCGTGTCCCATCTCCTGAAGCTCGACGACATCACCGACCGTCCCAACCTCTTCTCTGCCGGGTCCTACGACCTCATAATGCAGCCGCAACCACGCGTCGAGCTCCTCCCGCTGGGCGCCAAGCAGCACCGCCTCCTCCCTCCGCGCCCCCTGCAACACCTCCTTCCCCCTCAGGGTGCGCCAATCCAGCAGCAACACCACCTTCTCCCGCCGCGTGTGGCAGTCGAGCAGTGCTACTTCATCCCTCCGCCTCCTCCCTCCGCGCCCCTGCAACACCTTCCCTCACAGGGTGCGCCGATCCAACAGCAGCACCACCTTCTCCCGCCGCGCGCAGCCGTCGAGTAGCGCTACTTCATCCCTCCGCCTGCAGCAGCACCGCCACCTCTCGTCGTGCGCGGCTGCCGAGCAACACCACCTCCTCCCTCCGCGCCCCAGCAGCTGCACAACCGCTTCCTCGCGCCGCGGCTCCTCCCGCAGCCGCAGGGCGCGCTGATCGAGCTGCAGTACCGCTTCGTCGACAACACGACGATCGGGGAGTCCTCGCAGAGGCAACCGGATCGGCATGCGCGGCCGATCCCGCCCTCGACGCTGCACTTTACAAGTGGCAGCAGCCCTCCCGGCGCAGCGCTCCGGCTCGGTCCAGTTCAGCCGGACGGGATCGACGGGATCACACTGGAGTAGAGGGAGAGAGGGGATTGAGGATTAGGGAGAGAGAGAGAGGGACTAACTCGAGACACACGTCTCCAGAGAGCCACCCACGTGCGCCTCAAAGCATCGCTCGGGCCTGGCTCTGGGGAAACTGCCGATTCGACCGTTCCCAACGGGCCAGGCCCAGGGGTGCTTTAAGAACCGTGCTATGCGGGCTCAACACTGTATGCGAGAAACCAAACAACCGAGGTCCAAGAAGATGCTGCACCGCACGGGTCTGGTTGGGCTCGATGCGGGCAACCAAACTCGCCCTTGATTGTCCATGGGAAATATTTTGCTACCAAATCCTGTCGTCATTATATAGAGAGATTGGGATCCCGTGCAGTAAACCTCAAGCAATATAATTGGAATTATTCAGTATCTTCCCATATTATGAACCCTCATTAAAAGCATAATCAAGTAAGATGATTTTGTTTCCTTTAAGACAAATTTCGGAATTTTGGTGGTAAATTACGTATGCGGGTTAGGAATGTTGGATTTATCTCTGAGTATGTCTATATTTGCATATTTCCGAATTGTAATGAAGTATCCAATATTTATTGCCTTGTATACATGATCTGGTTGTGCACGTACCTTTTTTTTTGAGAAAATGGTGTACAGTAGTACTTTTAGCAAATCTTCTCGTCATTGCACATTCAAATCTTTATTGTGTCGACATGACATCACCTGTCTAACCAAATTGGGGGCTCATTGTTTTCTTTATGAAGATTAAAGATATAAAGGGGGGCTTTGCGGTCATCCGAGCCACTGTCACGCACACGTTCGACAACTTGACCCCACCCAGAACCCTCTCCCGTGCTTTCTCTCCAACGGAGGCGCCGTTTTCCGTGCCGCATTCATGCCGGCTCACATTGATGTCGCCCGATGTGACCGACCGGAGGGAGGGGGGGGGGGGGGGGGACTTTAATGCGGACGTGACGTTCGAAGAAACCAACTTCGGCCGTTATTTTGCTACCATTCCTCCTATGTAAAACTTGAAAGTATGTTTTTATCACAACCACTTTTCAAGAGGTTCACTCATCGCCTCTTTTCTGCAGTATTCTCTGCACGTGTATGTATCCATGAAAAGCACTTCTGGTTTAGGCCTCACATTACCTACCTCTACAACTTATTAGCCGCCAACAATTGCTAGCTAGTAAAAGTTCAAGTGCAGTTTGCCAAACAAAAAAACTGCTAGAGTTTATTACTCTCATTGCACAACTGTATTTTCGCATATCAAGCATTATTTCTTGGTGCAATCTTGTAAGTACGTAATCCAATTTGTTGACTGATAACTAGGCCGGGAAACTAAGGAGGAGGGGACGCCGTCATGGCCACTAGCATGTCTTGTAAGGACGAGGATGGACACCCTTCCTTGCACTCATCCATAGTGGAGTAGAAGGCCTTCTTTACCAAACAACGGAAGCAATCACCACTGTCGCTGCAGTCGTCAGGACCCATTTCAATGCACAACCCGTATGGTATATTGATCTTCTTTCCGTCCTTGTCAGCCATGATTCGGCCTGTATATCATGGAATAATAAGAGCAGAGCCATTGTCGTTATGCAATTATTTTATAAGTGGTAGAAATAAACGACGCAGCGGATTAGACAAGAAGCAAAAGACATCTTAATGGCCTTACATTGAGCAACAGTAGCGGAGCATACGAGGTGTAGCGACACTAGGGCTGCTAGTGCAAGGATGCGAATCATGTACTTGTCCATATCCTGCCGGCCGGTGCAACACTAGGGCTGCTAGGCAGGCACTCGATCACTTGGTTGTCGATGAGAAATATTTTGCTACCAATCAACACACTGGATGGATCGTGTATATATATAGAGATTGAGACAAGAGAGGATTGGTAACCCTGATCCCATGCAGTAAACATCAAGCAATACAATTGGAATCTATTCCTTAGGTTCCCATATTATGAACCCCCATTAAATCAAGTAAGATGATTCTTTTCCCTTAAGACAAGTTTCCGAGTTTTGGTGGCAAATTACATCTGTGGGTTAGGAATGTCGGATTTATGTCTACTATGTCTGTATTTGCATATTTCCTTGTATGAATGATCTGGTCGTGCACGTACTTTTTTTTTTGGAAAAAAAGGTGTAACACTTTTAGCAAATCTTGTCATCATTGCAAATCCAAATCCTTACTCTTATGTGGCTTATTATGTTGATATGACATCACGTGTCACCAAATTGGGGCTTGTTCTTTGGCCAGTGCTAGGTGCCGGTGCAAATTTCGTCCGGCCGTGTCCCGTGCGTCTGATATGGAAATTTCCAACCGTTAGATCCGGCCTCCCACTTCGTCCCCAACCTCTGACTCCCACATACCTTTGACTTTTCCTCAAAAAATCAGATCAACGTGCCCCCGTGTGGGGAGAGGACAGGGCAGCTAGCATCGCCGACCCCATCCATGGACGTGCATGCAACCACCCACCACCGGTGAGCTTACGGTGGTCCATCGCCACCCAGTTGCAGCGAAAAAATCTCAGCGAACAAAAAAAATCTGATGGTCTACTGAAACAAAAACAATAGCCAGTTCCAGCCAAAATTAACAATGGTTCCAAAAAAGTCACAATAGCAAACTCCAAAAAGTTCAATTCTAGCAAACGAACTAGCTAGTTCCAGCAAAAAAAGTCACTGGTGAGGGCACGCTCCGGTTCCAGCATTATTGGGTGCTGGTTTCTAGCACGTCGCGTCGCCGGAGATGGATGTAGAAAATCCGGGGGCGGTGGTAGCTTTCCTGGTTGCCTATTGCAGCAAAACCGTGGCACTGTTGCCGACTAGCATGCTTGTTGTCGCGTGGTGGTAACAAATTCAGCCGCCGGTGGTAACTTTTCTGATGCTGGTTGCAGCAAATCTCAGGACCGTCGACGCCGCCACAAAATAATTGTCACCCCTTGCAGCAAATCGAGGCGTCGGTTGTAGCACGACCGGTCACCGATTGTAGCACGACCAGTGTGTGGTCGCAACACGGCCGTGCGGTGGACGAGCTGGGAGTGCGCAATGACCAGAGGAGGACGCGAGAGGCGAGTTGCGCATGACCATGGCGCCCACCCAAGGAGCTTGCCGGTGTTGCCCCCTCCCCCTCAATTTGGCCTGGAGCACCGCAATGGAAGCAACAGAGCTGCTACTGGAGCCATGGAAGTACCGGGTAACAAGTTCCATGGCGGGAAACTTGAGGTGAACGACTCTCGGGGGAGGAAAGGGAGCTAATGAGGTGAGGAGTTAGCTCGCCGGTATGAAGATTGCTCACCACGCCTGCCGTTCGGTGGGTACGTATTTGATATAGAATTTCGTCAAAACAAATATTTTACAACTATACAAACCAGTAAGCGTGCACGTTTAGCCATGCGAAAAAATCACATTCATCCTAGGAAGCTATTATTTATATAAAATAAACCTTTTTTTATAATGTACTCAAGTGCCATTAAAATTTCCTTTTTGGTTCTCTGAAAGTATTTAGCAAGCATTTTCTGGTTTGAGACGAATTCGCAAAATGCACATCTTTGTCATGGCCATGTGTGCGAAACCGTTCAAATAATGGATCCAATCAAATGAAGAATTAACTGTTTTGTAAAAATTAAGCTTGTACGTCACCCTTGGAAATCATGCTCCAACAGTATATGTAGAATATGCAGATATAATGGAGTGCCAGGTGTAATCTTCTTTCTTTGAGATTATTCAATTCTGATAGAGCAAAATAAAATCATGCCTTTACAGATCTTTTTTGTGCGAGAAGTTCATATATTAACCAACATCAACAATATTCTTACAATGAGAGAACAAAGCCCCTGCTCACAGGCCGGGGAATTGTGAAGCAACAAATATGAAAACTAAGCCTCTCCCCAAAAAAGAAGTGAACTGAGGAACCAATAAAGCCTCAACGTTGCGGGGATTAAATGCACTTGCAGTACTTGATGACAAGCTCATGGTCGCGATTACGCGGTCTCGCGGCCGGCCGGACGTGAGTACCTGAGTGGCCGCCGGGTGCTCGACGCCTCGGCCAGGCAGTGAACGGCGGCAGTGTGGCACGCAGCGCAGAGGAGGATCGCAAGCGGTGGACGGCAGTTGCCGGCAACGAGGGCGACGAAACGATCCTGAATTCACGATTGAAGAAGCATGCGGGCTGCGACGCTTCTGTTTCCTAGCGCCATCAATCAGCAATTGGGCCAGCCCATATCGTTTCCTCATTTCTTATTTTTCATATCTATTTTTTATTATGCTATGCCATACATGCATACTTACCACATCATGCCCCCCCCCCCCCCCCCCCCAGGAGGCATACTTACCACATCATACACCAGAGTTGGCCCTGGCTGAGGGTGACAAAGGATTCCTAGGTATGAACACTTTCTTTCCAGCATGGTGTCCATCAACAATCTCCACGTCAATTGCATTATGTTGAAATGCTCTAATCACTAATATTGTTCCATTGCATAGCCCATTGTGAAGACCAAGATTCCATAGCAAAATGACAGGATAGTTATTGTGTGCGTCATGCTTGACAAAGTCAAAGCTATGATATACCTTTTCTTGGCCAAGAAATATGTCAATCATCTTTCCATTCAACTCGTCCACATGCTCATTCTTGGTACAAAGAATAGCACGCATGCTCATGTAAGCTTCGGATGCAAAAATTTCATGAAGCGATGGGAAGACATCATTGATAAGCTTCTTCACTGATTCTGCCGTGGAAGTGTACCCTATCATAATTTCATTAGGAAGACACACATAATCATCACCAATTGTATCTTCTGTTTCATTGCCAATTATAAGTAGGTAGTTGGAGAACCCGGGGTCAGTTTGTGCCCTCATACTACGTGACAGGCGTATCCTAACTTTCCCCACAGATAAGATCTTTGTAGTGTTGCATCCATGATATTTGCTCTTGTCCCACGCATCACGATAGGAAGGACCTGCCTAAAATTTTCTCCAAACACCACAACCTTCCCCCCAAAAGGAAAATCGCAACCCATGATATCTTTGTAGTGACCTATCAAGTGCCACAGCTCTTTGATGCTTTTTGATGGCAACTTCATCCCAGATTATCAAGGATGCTCTATGAAGCAGCTCGATGGTACCACTCTGCTTGGTGAAATTACATGTGCTATTGTTTCTGAGGCTAATTGGGATTTCGAATCTGGATTGGGCGGTGTGTCCACCAGGCATGATCAATGCTCCTGTACCAGATGTCGTTGTTGCAATAGCGACTTGTCCTATTTACCGCACCCTGACAAGAAGCGCCTTATACGGATAAGTCTCCCCATGCCACTTAGACCGTTAACAAAGAAAATTTGGCTCTTGTTGCTGACCATGTGATCCAGTATTTCATCAAATCCAGCACGTTGCTCGATGTTCAAAGACGTAAACATATCAAGATGTTCTTGGTGAACACCGAAAGACAGCTCCTACTGTACCTCTCTAAAGTGGTCGCTAGAACAATCACCATCTATTTCAACCACCTCCGGAAGGCCATAGTTTTTGATATCCTTCCCCATCTAGTGAGCAATATGTCGGATGTCTCTAAGCACCATCAATTCCCCAATGCGGCCTGGTTGGGATGGCTACGACGGTAATCCTTGAACATTGACTCTACATGTCGCTCCCACTTATATACATTATATCTGAGCACTTATACTGCCATCTCGGGCCATTAGCGTTCATGGCCGTTAGATGTCACTTTTAGACATTTCCGGTCATCCGATTGTCCCTTAATCGCACCCCAGTTGCTTCGGTCGATCCTAACGAGTGTAAACACTTACTGGGCAACTGCTCTGGTGGCCTTTTCGGCTTCTGAGATTAAATTGGGCCTACTGGGCCTGTAAAAGCTTCTGACGTGCAACTGAAAAAACACCCCTCACAAGACAGAGTCTGCGACTTCATGCATGCTGCATCGAAGGAATGGAACATACAGGAGCTTCAGTCACACTTCCTTCCAATGGATGTGGACGCTATCCGACAAATCCCGCTTATTTTGGCTAATCAGATTGATTGTTGGTGAGATCGGCATACATGATGCTAGTAGAGACTAAGTTGCAGCTTGAGGATTGGATGTATGGAGCTACAGCAAACTCAAATAGAGAGAGTGAGGAGAAGAATTGGCGTCGGTTGTGGAAGGTAAGAGTCCCTGCCAAACTAAAAGTATTCGCTTGGAGATTAGCAAGGACATCTTTTCCCACGGGTGAGGTCAGGAAGGACCGTAAGATGGCACAATCAGCTGCATGTCCGATTTGCAATGCAACGGTAGACTCCTGGAGGCATGCATTACTTGACTGTAATTTGGCAAAGAGCGTTTGGGTGTTGCTTGAGGACGACACTTCAATCCCGGTGTTTTGGGATGAAACGGATGATGCAAAGTTATGACTGTTTGGGTTAAGCGTGACGCTGGACAACGCCATGTTTATGGAGTTCATGGTGGGCTCGACATCGAGCAATTCATGAGGGGGAATTCCAAAGCCGATGGTCCACAAACTTATTCATCACGCAATACATTGAGGAGGTTGAATACTGCAGCAAAACAGCATCACCAGCTCGGTTCATAACTACGACGAGGATGGAGCCTGCAAGGTGTCTTGGGCCACGTCCAGGCATGGTGAAACTTAATACCGATGGAGCTGTAGCTAAGACAGCGAACAAGGGAACGTTCAGAGTTGTCTGTAGGAATGACGAGGGACTATTTCTGGGCGCATGTGCAGTGGGGCTAGCCGGTGTGACGGAGCCGGCAACGCTTGAAGCTCACGCATGCAGGGAGGCCATGACTCTAGCTGAGGACCTTCATGTTAACAAGATTAGTGTTGCATTCGACTGTCCGAGAGTCGTGAATGAGCTTCGAGAAAGGGTTTATCTGGGCCCTTATGGCATGATCCTTAGAGATATTATTGATAGAGTTCCACACTTTCAAGAGTGTCAGTTTAGCTTCGAACAGCGTGCGTGTAATAGTGAACCCCATAATCTTGCTAGGATGGCAACTAGTTTAAAGGTGGGTAGACATGTCTGGCTATGTATCTCTACCAGTTTGAACATTGAATAAAGCATGTTGTTTTACTAAAAAAAACATGACACTCCTTTCGTCCCTAGCATGGACGCTGACGAGAACTCCCTCACGCACGACCTAACTACGCCAACCGCCGCTGCCATGTTCTTTGATCTGGCAGCCCCCTCATCGTCGACTTTCCGCGCTTGATTCATTTCGACGCCCATAGAACACCATTGCAAATCTCCGATTCTCCGCGACCTCGATAGCGTCTTCTTCGACCTGGACTCCGTGCACCCCTCCCCGTGACGTGGTCTCGCCGCCCTCGGCCTCGCCATCATCTGATGCAGGTGAGTGACACCCACCTCCATCTCCCTCCCTTGTCTCTAAACGCCACCGAGTAGAAATTAACTCCTCTCTTCCCCTCTCCCGTGTCATCCTCTCGTACACTCCCTGCACAACATCTAATCATGAATTTCCTCTTTCAGGTCATCTTCGAGCTGTAGATAAAGTTAGGGTAGCAACCACTTCAAGGCTCAGGTAACTCATCCGTAGATCATTATTGTCATGCTTGTCTAGTTGTGTTGTATTCTCTTTTGTTGTCCCCAACTTGCAATGTTCTTCTCTGTTTGGTTTCTCCTTTCTAAGCTTAATAGAACTACTATTGGGATGATATAGTCGACCTTCTCCTCGCTTATGAAATACCCATATTACCACATGTTGTTATTGACCAGTACGTAGTTGTGTCTTCGTCTGATGGGCACCACGTCCACAAGGAAGTAGTATACTACTAGACAGACTAGGATTTTCTCATATATGTGTTCGTGTGATGGCACCTATGTCCAGATTGTCCACGAAGAAAGTAGGTTACCTCTATGCAGAGTATCTGAATTTTCTAATATATGCTTACCGCTGAAAGTAGAGTATTTGCCTTCCTTCCCTTTTAGCTTGAGATTTTCCAGACCATTAAGACGAGTACTAAAACCTTCGTATGTTGGCAAGAATCTGAAGTGCGTTTCAGATCGAACTCCAAAATAAAAGAAAGAAGGAAATAACTAATGAGATGCATATTTTTATTGCCGGTACTCACAGTGTTGAGAGGCTTAAATTCCTCCAAATCATATAGTTAACTAAATAATACAATAAAGGGAGCATGTTCTTTTTAAAATCTAATGACTACATTATGCCTTAGTTCCATTCTGCCCTCTTAAATTGGCATAACTTCATGGTTGGTTGAACAACAAGACAACTTCTTGACAAGCAAAATTATTCTCCAAGGTAATTTTTCTCCTGGTACGAAAATCACCACTATTCTTTTCTTTTGTTATTGATGTTAGCATGGTTTGGTTATTAGTTCTAACAGTTCAACTGGTAAACGGATCATGCTTATTAATTTTTATTTCAGTTAGTCAAATGGAACGTGATGCAATGACGTGACTTATGGACCTTTTTTCTTCTTCTTTCTTGACAGTCGGACGACAATTTGATGATAAAACTTAACCTTTCTTATGCCAATCATGCTGCGTCCAATTTAAAGGGAGTCCCTCCCAAGCTTTGGCTATTTTTTTATTCTTGTTTGACACTAGGATCTACAACCTCTGTCCCTAAATATAAGACATTTTTTGCAGTTCAAACTGCAAAAACATCTTATATGTAGGGACAGAGGGTACATTTCATGATAAATCTTCTCAATTCTTATGCTATATTCAGGTTATTGCAGCGCAAAGGAAAATATTGTGTCCTTTAGAGAAATTATCGAATACCTTGGCACTTATTGGCAATAGGACAATTACTTTGATGAGCATAGTTGATCCACCAATGTTTTGCACCAAAATTACTGAATTAAAAAAAGATAAGTGATGTAGCAGTTATGTTAGTCTATTATCCTTGATGTTTAATTTTTTCTTTCTTTCTCATGTCTTTGCATGCTTACCATGTTTTTTTTGCAGAAGTACATAGCAGCTGGTGAATTGGAAGGAATTCCAATGAATTATTATATGTGTGATTAGTGATACAAAATCAAACCAATTAACTTCTGAAGTGGATTCAGATCATGTGGGTAACTTCAGAAAATGGCTAATTGCCCCACTGCCTTATGCTCAACATAAACACTATAATGCATTATTGCTGTATGGAAGGTGTAGAATATTGACAGATGTTGCAAGGTATCAACAGCCATCTTCTTATGTCCCCATTACCCCGTTCTTACTCACTAAACCAATCCATATTGGGTAGTAATTTGATTATAAAAAAACTAATTTTGCATACTAGAAACGTCTACTAATGAAGTATTTGTAGGTAATCTATATATGAAATTCCTAAATATGGTATGAGTCCACATTTGGGACATAAACATAATATAACCTCACACGGAGGATCAAACTTGTTTACTACCATTTCATCTGCATGTGCATAAAAGGAATTCCAGTAATTAGTTATGGGTGCCTCATATATAGCAAACTTGAAGTATCTATAATGACAGTGACCAGATGGAGTCGAAAGTTCTATACAGTTAGTTGACAGGATAAAGACAAGGGCTTCACTCCTACGACAATCATTGTGGTATGGTTATAATGCTTTTATGCAATATTTTTCTTTTGTGTCTTGTCTCAGTTACTTAAAAACCTTCAAGTTGATGTTGTGCTCTTTTATGACCAAGTATAACAACAGAGCTTTATAGAGTATGGGACGTGTTCTTAAAATTTAGCATATTCTTAAACTGAACCAATGATGTACCCTTTGTTGTAGAGTTATTGCGATACAGTTATGTTGTGGATTGTTGCTAATTATTGAAAAATTTCATGCATCTCGGCTTATTTTTGAAGTTCACCGGATTTCTTTGGGGTAATTCATCAAAATATTGTCATCATGTGTTGTGAAGGTGATATAAATAATATTTATATGAGTGGATCCATCCTAAGTTTAAATATGGATGCACCATCTATATTGAGCGAGTGTATGTAAAATTACAAAATATTGAGTGTTTGCACTATTCATATTTTATAAACATTTCAACGTTCTTTTCTCAATATGGATGCTCACGGCAAAATGCATATTTTAGTATGTGAGACCACGAAAATTTAACTTATCATTATTTTTTGGTCTGTACTTGATGAAAATTCCTACCATTCTATTGTCAAAATGAATGGGCGCAGCAACGCGCACCATTCATGATCTTGTAATTCTCTTATGTTAGTCTCCTCGTAGCACACCAGAATAGTCACAAAAGATCTTCTTAGAGAACAAGTCATCTGGAAAGTAGCAACCTTAGTCAGGCAATCATCAAGAGTATTGTCAATTGTCAATCTCTATGAGGTCTTTCTGCTCACATGCTTCTCTAAAGGTCAAGCAGAGCTTTCCATGTACAATTTTCAAATCATCGTATTAAGTCGCACCTATTACATGACTAAGGAGGATTCTCAAGAAGTATCTTTCACCTTAAGCTGGCTTTCGCATACATAATTTTATCAACTTGTACCCTTTGTTTTCTTCTTTGCCGCCTTTTCTTATTCTTAATACACCGGAAGAATTCTGGAACTCTTTGTACAAGAAATACTTTGCGTAAGGATCCTTCCGGTTCATCCATAAATATTCTATGAGCATGGTTCTCTAAGAAGATGGCTTTTTGACCACATCCTCTAGATTATCAGTTGCTTCCTATGAGATAGCCGCTAAGAACAACTCTAGCCGATCCCCTAAAACCGGTTACAGGAGTAAAACTCCAGTTTAACTCTAAACAGGGCCTATCCGATCTTCTAAAATCCATAGAGGAGTATAAATTTACTCCACCACTTAGCCGGCGAGTAAATATACTCCACCGCTCGATCTCGGAGTAAAAATCCCCATGCCTTGTTTGCCTCTCCTCCTCCCTAATCCCTGTGTTCCCGCACCCCCATCGCTGCCGCCATGACCGAATCCCGTGGTCACCATTCCCCGCCGCCCATCCACAGCGTGGATCCGCGTCGCCACAAGCAAAGCGCGGGCGTGTCCTCCTCATGCCAGTGCTGTTGGGGAACGTAGTAATTTCAAAAATTTCCCTACGCACACGCAAGATCATGGTGATGCATAGCAACGAGAGGGGAGAGTGTTGTCCATGTACCCTCGTAGACCGAAAGCGGAAGCGTTAGCACAACGCGGTTGATGTAGTCGTACGTCTTCACGATCCGACCGATCAAGTACCAAACGCACGGCACCTCCGAGTTCTGCACACGTTCAACTCGATGACGTCCCTCGAACTCCGATCCAGCCGAGTGTTGAGGGAGAGTTTCGTCAGCACGACAGCGTGGTGACGATGATGATGTTCTACCGACACAGGGCTTCGCCTAAGCACCGCTACGATATGACCGAGGTGGATTATGGTGGAGGGGGGCACCGCACACGGCTAAGAGATCAAGAGATCAATTGTTGTGTCTTTGGGGTGCCCCCTGCCCCGTATATAAAGGAGTGGAGGAGGGGAGGGCCGGCCCTCTCTATGGCGCGCCCTAGGGGAGTCCTACTCCCACCGGGAGTAAGATTCCCCCTTTCCTAGTAGAACTAGGAGTCCTTCCAAGTAGTAGGAGTAGGAGGGAAGGAAAGGGAAGGGAAAAGGAGAAGGAAGGAAGGGGGCGCCCCCCTCCCTAGTCCAATTCGGACCAGCCCATGGGGAGGGGTGCGGCCACCCTTTGAGGCCTTTCTCTCCTTTTCCGTATGGCCCATTAAGGCCCAATACGAATTCCCGTAACTCCCCGGTACTCCTGAAAATACCCGAATCATGCGGAACCTTTCCGATGTCCGAATATAGTCGTCCAATATATCGATTTTTATGTCTCGACCATTTCGAGACTCCTCGTCATGTCCCCGATCTCATCCGGGACTCTGAACTCCTTCGGTACATCAAAACACATAAACTCATAGTATAACCGTCATCGAACTTTAAGCGTGCGGACCCTACGGGTTCGAGAACTATGTAGACATGACCGAGACACGTCTCCGGTCAATAACCAATAGCGGAACATGGATGCTCATATTGGCTCCTACATATTCTACGAAGATCTTTATCGGTCAAACCGCATAACAACATACGTTGTTCCCTTTGTCATCGGTATGTTACTTGCCCGAGATTCGATCGTCGATATCTCAATACCTAGTTCAATCTCGTTATCGGCAAGTCTCTTTACTCATTCCGTAACACATCATCCCGCAACTAACTCATTAGTTGCAATGCTTGCAAGGCTTATAGTGATGTGCATTACCGAGTGGGCCCATAGATACCTCTCCGACAATCGGAGTGACAAATCCTAATCTCAAAATACGCCAACCCAACAAGTACCTTCGGAGACACCTGTAGAGCACCTTTATAATCACCCAGTTACGTTGTGACGTTTGGTAGCACACAAAGTGTTCCTTCGGTAAACGGGAGTTGCATAATCTCATAGTCATAGGAACATGTATAAGTCATGAAGAAAGCAATAGCAACAAACTAAACGATCAAGTGCTATGCTAACGGAATGGGCCAAGTCAATCACATCATTCTCTAATGATGTGATCCCGTTAATCAAATGACAACTCATGTCTATGGCTAGGAAACTTAACCATCTTTGATTCAACGAGCTAGTCAAATAGAGGCATACTAGTGACATACTGTTTTTCTATGTATTCACACATGTATTATGTTTCCGGTTAATACAATTCTAGCATGAATAATAAACATTTATCTTGATATAAGGAAATAAATAATAACTTTATTATTGCCTCTAGGGCATATTTCCTTCAAGTGCCTCCGCGACACTGCAACCCCATACTGCCGGCTCCGGCTTGCCGGCTTCGCCGATCTCCTTGTGCCGTCTTTGCCACAAAGGAAGTACCATAGAGTTCAGCAATGGGTGTGGGGGACATGGGTGGCTGAAATCACTGATGGGGACACCCACAAGAAGCTTTGGCTTGGGTTGTTTCACTCCGCCAAGCTTGCCGCCCGCGAGTACGACCTCCCGTCAGTCCGGCTGAACGGCATCGATACCCTCCTGAACTTTGCATGGGGCGAGATGTCGTTGCTCGATCCGTTGCTGCTGGGGTGGTGAATGCTACGGTGGCTCGGACCAGAGGCCACTGATGAGGCGTACATGGCCGACTTCCGCCAGAAGTACCCTAAGCTAGTGGAGGCGGAGCACAATCTCTACGAGGAGCGAGCGGACGATGGGGCGAACATCATCGTCCTCTCAAAGCGACGAGGAGGACAACGGTGGTGGCAGAGGAGGTGGCAACGAGGACAACTTCAACATCGAAGAGTGGCGAAGGACCTTCCGGGCTACGACGATGACGGCCTAGGGACTGACCCCATGGGCGGTGGCATCTCTAGGGAGGACTGGCTCTCCCTCGAAAAGTCGAATAGCGACTTAAAATTTCAGTTAGATTTAAATTTTAGCCTATGTTTAAGTTCATGTTTTAGCATCGGTTTGAACTATGTTCCGGCGGATGGTAATGTAAACTGTGTGTCGAATTTCAGTTTAGAAGTTTGTTCATCTTAACTAAATTTGATTTTTACTCCGCTAAATTTAGGGGATCGGCTAGAACCGATCAAAACTTAGTGGAGTAAATTTACTCCACTAAGGTTACCTTGGCAAAATACTCCTCTAATTTTTAGGGGCTCGGCTAGAATTGCTCTAAGAGATCAGAGAAATGGGTGTGTCCAGCACCGAAGTGGATGAAGATGACGTCGCCTGTGAAAAACGATAGATGAAGCGTATGCCTCGCAGGGACGCTTTCGTGTTAATATATAGACAGATGGTTACAAGAGGTTGGCGTGGATTGCACAACAAGAAGCAATCTCAACAACCAAGAAATCTCAACTAATACTAATCCTTATCGCTAGCTCTATCGTTACAAGCAGAATACGGTTTATACAATACCGTATGTATGTTACATGTTTAACACTCCCCCTCAATCACAACTCTCTAAGTTGAGATTGTGTCTAAAGTGTTCTAATTGTTTGACAGTAAGAGGTTTTGTAAATCCATCCGCAACTTGATCACCTGTGGGCACAAACCTAATATTTAACAATTCATTGGCCACCCTTTCTCGAACAAAGTGGTAGTCAATTTCAATATACTTTGTCCTGGCATGGAAGATATGATTAGCAGACAAGTATGTAGCTTCAAGATTATCACACCAAAGTGATGCTGATCTAGGATGTTGTACACCCAACTCTGTGAGCACATTTTGTACCCATATAATCTCTGCAGTTGCATTAGCTAATGATTTGTACTCAGCTTCTGTACTTGACCTGGACACAGTTGCCTGCTTACGAGCACTCCATGAAATTAAGTTACCTCCTAGAAATACTGCAAAGCCTCCTGTTGATCTCCTGTCATCAGGGCATCCTGCCCAATCTGCATATGAAAAGGCACTTACTAGCATGGAGTCTGTCTTCCCAATCCTGAGTCCATGGCTCTCTGTTCCTTGAAGATATCTAAGTATTTTTTTAACTGCTGTAAAGTGAGCACTGGTAGGAGCATGCAGAAATTGGCAAACCTTATTAACTGATTATGAAATATCAGGTCTAGTTAAAGTCAAATACTGCAGGGCTCCTACAATGCTTCTGTACTTGGTAGAATCTTCTGTTCCAAGTACCTCTCCATCATGAAGAGACAATTTTTCTGAGGTGGACAGAGGAGTAGGTGATGGTTTACATCCTTTCATACCTACTCTTTGAAGAACATCCTGCACATACTTGCGTTGTGACAGTACAATTCCATCCTTTACATATTTCACCTCAATCCCAAGGAAGTAATGCAGACTACCAAGGTCTTTGAGTGCAAAGTCCATACGCAGATCCTTTATGAGAGCTTCAACAGCCTGAGAGGATGAGCTCGTGACAATTATATCATCAACATAAATGAGCATAAAGATGGTGACACCACGACGGCGATAAAAGAACAATGAAGTATCCCCTTTTGAAGGAGTGAACCCAAGAGACTGCAGTTTTGACGACAACCGAGAGTACCAAGCTCTAGGTGCCTGTTTCAGCCCATACAAAGCCTGGTCTAATTTGCAAACATGCTGCGGAAGCTTTGGATGTACATACCCAAGAGGTTGTTTCATAAATACTTCCTCTTCCAGAACACCGTGCAAGAACGCGTTCTTGACATCTAGCTGTCGTATACACCAATCTCTTGAGACAGCAACAGAGAGTATCATCCTGATGGTAGCAGCCTTTACTACAGGACTAAAAGTATCCTCGTAGTCAAACCCATACCTTTGTTTGAAGCCCTTTGCAACCAGCCGTGCTTTGTACCTGTCACCAGTACCATCGGACTTGTGTTTTACCTTGTAAACCCATTTGCAGTCAATCACATTCCTGCCCTTGACAGGAGGAACCAAGCGCCAAGTCTTGTTTTTCATGAGTGCCCTGTACTCCTCATCCATAGCTGCTTTCCATCGAGATGCACCAAGCGCTTCCCCCAAGTTCTGCGGTTCACCTGTGGCACAGAAGGAACCCCAATGAATACAACCATCTTTAAAAACTTTGGGTTGAACAATACCATCTTGTGACCTTGTACGTGCACGTGTAGGCGGAGGCAGTTCTGGACGAGCAAGGTGTTGGGGAAGACGTGCAACAGTGGAGGAAACAGCTGATCCCGAGTCTGCTGCATGCGGCGAATCAGAACTGAGCACAGGAGTCGCATGCATCGAATCAGCTCCTGGCTCCGCATGCAACAAACCGGCGGGCGACACATCAGCTGCATGCAGCGAATCAGCTGCCCCACCGTCCCGACCAGACGCGCCATCCGCTGACCAACCAGGGCCAGGCGCGCCATCCGATGCTGGGGTGCGGGGGCCAGGCACCCCATCCGCTGCTGGGGCGCGGGGGAACCGGCCAGGGCCACGTGCGGGTGGCACAGATCCCGCAGGGAATCTGCCACTGCCAGGTGATCTCGAGGCGATTCGCCCGCCTGAATCAGCACCGGGATCGGAGCCTGGATCTTCTGCGCCTGTGGTATCTCCAGAACCGGTTGGCTGCATAAAATCATGAGAAATTTTTTCGCCAATTTCTTCACCAGATTCCTGCACACTTGAACCAGGGTTATGTGACATAGAAAATTGATCAAACTCCACCGCCCCTCATGACAGAAAAGTGGATGAAGGGAGAAGGT
Organism: Triticum urartu; assembly: GCF_056163025.1. Taxonomy (NCBI): domain Eukaryota; kingdom Viridiplantae; phylum Streptophyta; class Magnoliopsida; order Poales; family Poaceae; genus Triticum; species Triticum urartu. The sequence continues at coordinate 5,983,438 of NC_141878.1, read as the reverse complement.
GAGGCGACAGTAGAACAAGCTCTTTGCGGAGTTGGGCGCCGGCATTAGGGTGAAGTGACGCAAAGGGAAACACGTGTTCATCAAAGACCACGTCACGGGAGATATACACCCTACCAGAGGAAACATCTAAACACTTATACCCTTTATGAAGATTGCTGTAGCCCAAAAACACACACTGCTTAGAGCGAAACTCAAGCTTGTGTTTATTGAAAGGACGTAAATTTGGCCAAACCGCACAACCAAAAATGCGAAGGAATGTGTAGTTGGGTTTTGTGCCAAAGAGGCGCTCAAGCGGGGTTTGACTTTTAATGACACGACTAGGTACACGGTTGATAAGATAGACGGCAGTGAGAAATGCCTCATCCCAAAATTTCAATGGCATGAAGGCATGAGCTAGAAGAGATAAACCAACTTCCACAATGTGACGATGCTTCCGTTTAGCAGATCCATTCTACTGATGAGCATGAGGGCAAGACACGTGGTGAGAGATACCAATGCGCTCAAAAAAGGAATTAAGTTTTTGGTATTCCCCACCCCAGTCAGTTTGCATGGCAAGAATTTTCCGGTCAAACAAATGTTCAACATGTTGTTGGAAGAGGCGAAATTTCTCAAACACATCAGATTTGTTCTTGAGTAAATAAATCCAACTAAATTTGCTGAAATCATCAATAAAGCTCACATAGTACTTTTGTTTGCCTACAGATATTGGTCCTGGACCCCACACATCGGAAAAAACAAGCTCTAAAGGAGCTTTAGACTCACTGACGGATCGAGAATAAGGAAGTTGATGGCTCTTGGCCATTTGACAGGCATCACAAACTAAGTGATGATCATCTTTATTTGACACAGGAAGATCAAAATCTCTAAGAATCTTTTGGACCACTGGGAGTGATGGATGCCCTAGGCGCCTATGCCACCTTGATGTAGATGGTTTTGCCACACCTAGAGCTTGACGGAGATGAGCCTCTTGGCGGCCAGAAATAGGAAACAAACCACCTCTACTCTTGCCTTGAAGAATGGTGCTCCGGCTGGCCCGATCCTTGACAAAGAAAACTTCAGGGTAAATCTCAAGAAACGCATGATTATCTTTGATAAGTTTATAACCAGAGAGAAGACTTTGATCGGATTGTGGAGCATGAATGATATATTTGAGTTCAAGAGAGCCATGAGGGGTAGTAAGAGTAGTATGACCAATATGTGCGATGTCCATACCTTGTCCACTCGCCGTGTGGATTTGTTCCGTGCCGGTGTAGCGATCACGTACAACGAGTTTCTCCAACTCCCTTGTCACGTGATCAGTCGCGCCAGTGTCGAGATACCAATTCGTATCCACCCCATAGGAGTGAACCACATTTGCCGTGTGATTTCCACCATTGTTGCCACCTCCGTTGCTGCTTCCGCCGCCTGCAGGATGGCGGACGTTGTTGGTGTAGTTCCTGTCGTAGCGCTTTTTACAGCGCCACGCGCCATGCCCGTCAAGCTTACAGATCTGGCACCGTTCACGGTCACCGCGATCACCGCCCCCTTGACGCGATCCCCCTCCAGAGCCATTGCCACCGGAGTTGTCGGAGTAGCGTGGCGCCGTGTTGTTGTTGTAGCCGCGGCCGCCATAGCCCCCACGATTGGAGTTGCCGCCGCGTCCTCCGCCTCGGGAAGCAAGGTTGGCGGAGTGGTTGGAGTGGTAGGCGGCGTTTTGTGCCGCGATGCGAGCTTCAGCGGCAGCAGGGAGAAGAGTTCGCCAAGTCTGATGGGTTGCTCGGTGGCGGTGCGTGTCGAGATGGCCGAGACGAACCCGCTGTAGTCGGGTTCGTGGAGCAGTCCCTGCAAGATGTGATCGACGATGTCGTCTTCGTCCATCGCCTTGCCGGCAGCTGCTAGTTCGTCGGCGATGCTGACCATCTTGGTGTAGTACGCCGCCGCGGAGAGATCTCCCTTGCGAGTGTGCTCGATGGCAGAGCGGAGCTGGATCACCCTTGCCCTGGACTGCGAGGCAAAACTCTGCAGCAGGGCTGTCGAGAGCGTGGTGGCGGTGGTGTGGGAGCTAACCTGCAGCAGGACCTCGCGAGACAGAGATGCAATCAAAAAAGTGAGGACCTGCTGATCTTGAGTTACCCACACGGCGTGTTCAGGATTCGGTGTCGAGACGGTCTCCTTCTTCCCGGCGACTTCCTTCTCCGAGAGAAGAACGGCAGGGGGCTCCTTGATTGAGCCGTCCAAGTAGCCCGTCATCCCTGCTGGCTTGACGTGCGGCAGGATCTGCGCCTTCCAGACGAGGAAGTTCTCCCGCGTCAACTTCTCAGTGATGGTGTGGCCGAGGGAGGCGAGGGAGGGTGCGGCCATGGCGACGGATGAGGAGCTCGGCATAGTTAGATGCGTTGGAAGGAGGTTGCTCTATATACCATGTGAAAAACGATAGATGAAGCGTATGCCTCGCAGGGACGCTTTTGTGTTAATATATAGATAGATGGTTACAGGAGGTTGGCGTGGATTGCACAACAAGAAGCAATCTCAACAACCAAGAAATCTCAACAAATACTAATCCTTATCGCTAGCTCTATCGTTACAAGCAGAATACGGTTTATACAATACCGTATGTATGTTACATGTTTAACATCGCCAAGGCCGGCCGAGGGCTGATTTGGGAACGTGATCTTGGGGAAGACAAGAACCGGACGCTTCGTGAGAGTCACGAGGCAGGATAGATGCGAAACCCTCCATGACAGGGTAGAAGAACTCATCGTCACCGGATATTGGCCAAGGGCGGCCTGCCCTGGTCATCCATCGCCATAGGACTTTTTTAAGCGAGAGATCGATGGACTTATTTTATTTTATTTTGCATGGGAGATCGATGGACTTATTTTATTTTATTTTGCATGGGAGATCGATGGACTTCTTTTTGTGCGGGGAAGATCAATGGACTTGAAGAGAGGAGCAGGAGCCGTGTGAGGACTGAGTACTTTGGTACAGTATGGCCCACCTGCAGATGTATTCACCTCTGTATTCTAAAAGGGAAATGTTTAAAAACAGGCGGATGATTTGTTGGTTTGATCAGCCGCCTCCGGGGCCGTTCGATCGCTGTGGCGCCGAAGCCTCTTTCTAGCCGCATGCAAAGTCAGCCCACCTACGTGACCGCGTAGCCCTCATAGTAGCTAGACGCGTGCCTGACTTTTTTTCTTTTCTTTTTGCCGTGGTTGCGTTCCGTGACTGTCTAACAGTCCATTCTACTTGTACTTTCTCATGCAGTGTTTAGCCATGTAGCTATGCATGTATGTGATGCTACAAATAATCTTAATAGAAAGCACTTAGCAAGCAGCAAACAAAGATTCCATAGCATCATATTCTTGATGTTGAATGTGGGTATTTGTTGGATTTTATCCTAGCAAGCTCATGGTGTCATGGTTGCTTGGATATAGCAATGCTTAAGGTAGTATCCTTAATTTCGCAAGAAAAAAGGGTAGTATCCTTATGCCGCCGCTGCTGCCGCAGTAGCATAGATATCATTGCATCATCATCGGAGCAGCCGAGCTACCATCGTAGCATCGTCAAAACAGCCATGCCGTCTTCGTAGCCACGGTACGGAAGCACGCCGTCGCAGCATCGTCGAAGTAGTCGGGCCTTTGTTGGATTATCGTTGTGGTCATCGAAGCACGCCGTCGCAGCACCACCGTGACCGTTCGAAGCACGTCGTCGTTGCGGTTCGTCGCATCATTGCCACAACTGTTGAAGCACGCCATCGCAACATCATCGAAGCAGTCGGGTTGCCGTCGTAGCATCACCGCAGCTACCGAAGCACTCATCGTGACCGTCAAAGCATGTTGTCACAACATCCTTGAAGCAGCCGGGTTGCAGTCATAGCATCACCGCAGCTATCGAAGCACTCGTCGTGGCTTTCGAGGAATACCGTCGCAACATCCTTGAAACAGATGTGTTGCCTTCGTAGCATCGCCGTAGCTACCGAAGCACCCATCATGGCCTTCGAGGAATACCGTCGCAACATCCTTGAAACAGACGTGTTGCCTTCGTAGCATCGCCGTAGCTACCGAAGCACCCATCATGGTCTTCGAGGAATACCGTCGCAACATCCTTGAAACTGACGTGTTGCCTTTGTAGCATCGCCGCAGCTACCAAAGCACCCGCTATGGCCATCGAAGCCTGCTCTCGCAACATCCTTGAAGCAAACATGTTGCCAATGTAGCATCGCCGTGGCTACCGAAGCACCCGTCGTGGCCGTCGAAGCATGATGTCGCAACATCCTTAAAGCAGACAAGTTGTTGTCGTAACATCGCCGCATCCGTCGATGCACACCGCGGCCATCAAAGCGTGTCGTCGCAACATCCTCGAAGCAGCCGGGGTGATATTGCAGCATCACCACGGCCACCGAAGCACGCCCTCGCGCCATCGCGGCGACCGTCGAAGCATGTTGTGCCCTCGCGCCATCGCGGTGACCGTCGAAGCATGTTGTTGGAACATCGTTGAAGCGGACAGGCTTTCGTCGCAGCATGCCTCGTAGGATCGCTGCCGCTATCGAAGCAGTCGGGCTGCCGCCGTCCAGCGTCCCAGCACTGCTCACGCTCACACACTACGCCCACAACAACTAGACCACCATTGGATGGTCACCTGTGTACGTTCTTTTCTTTTGGATGTATTGCCATGCAGAGTTGACGTATGTGTGTGAGTGCAAAAAACGTGTGGCCCAACCCAGCCCATCTCACGTGATGCGTCCGTCAGCGGGGCAGTACTGCAGCGGGGAAGTTGGGACCGTTCGATAGGCTGGATCGCAAGGCTGGCTAGGCGGCCTAAATTCAGCAAATATCATCCGGATGACGCGTAGCAGTGGCCATTCTAAAATGTATATGTGACGAAGAGTTAATTGACACAGATCTCAAGCTAAGCTGTACCACTCAGATTTCCGGAGCGTCTGCGCTTGGGAGTCATTTCATTGCTCTCCCAACAATTGCTAGTAAAGCTTCAAATGCAATTTACCAAACCAAAATACTCAGCAACAACTGCTGCAGTGTATTACTCTCATTGCATAACTGGCTTCCGCACATAGGCATTATTTTCAGGGGACAATCTTGGACATATAACCATTGTCTAGGCAAGAAAATTAAGGAGCAGGTAAAGGAGGGGGAGGGGATGTCGTCATGGCACCTAGCATGTCTTGTAAAGACGAGGATGTGTTACACATGCTCTTGCAGTCATCCATAGTGGGGTAGAAGACGTCAGTTACCAAACAATGGAAGCAACCAGCACGGTTCATACAATCCTCAGGAGCTACTTCAACGCATAGCCCATTTGGTAGATCAATCTTCTTGCTGCCATGATTCGGCCTGTATATTATGGAATAATAACAAACGAACAACCATGGTTATGCAATTATTTTAGAGTAGTGTATATATATATATACATATACATATATATATATATATATATATATATATATATATATATATATATATATATATATATATATATATATATATCCGGTTGCTTTGTATCCGGTTGTGTTGTTTATACAACGCAAAATAGAAAGGCCTTCGATAGCTATACTACGTACATACTTTCAGCCAGGATGAGAATGAAGAAAAATTAAGCGTTGTGAAGAAACATAAATATTGGTGTGCTAGCTGCCTTACATTGAGCAACAGTAGCAGAGCATACGAGATGTAGACACACTAGTGCTGCTAGTGCAAGGATGCGAATCGTGTACTTGTCCATGCCCAACCAGATACAACACTAGCTACGCAGGCACTCAGATCACTTTGGTTGTCGATGAGAAATGTTTGGTTACCAATCAGCACATGAGTCGATCGTATATATTGAGAGAAGAGAGAGCCGGTCATCTTATCCCGTGTAAACATCAAGCGATAAAATTGGATTTATTTAATATCATCCCATAATATGAACCCTCATTAAAAGCATAAATCAAGTCAGACTAATTTTCTTCCTTTTTAGACAAGTTCCCAAATTTGGTCGGACTTACCTCCTATGTCTATATTTGTATATTTCAGAATTGTAATTAATTCTCCAATAGTCATGGTTAGAGGAAAGGGCTGGTTCCTGCACCTCGGCTGTTCAGGTGCCGGGAAAGGTGAGGAGGTTCCTTTGGCATCTTTTTAAAAAAAATAAAGGAGGATGCACCTCGGGCCTCAGTATCTGAGCGATGTGTGCAGCTATATTATTAATTATTCACAAAGACCTTATAAAGTAGTAGATCTGTTTGAAGCCATCATTTTGGCAACCCCTGTTGCTACTCTTATCCCCTTGATGAAGGGGTGCCAAATGTCCGAGCCTCATACCAAACAGACATCGCACCATGCCCCAGCCTAGGCACATACCCGGACTGGGTCACACACCGGTCCAACACACTCACTGTGCGCACCACATGCGCACACTGCAAGGCCCGTCACCAGCGTCTTTCATCGATCCATCTTCAGAGCAGAAACCGACGCACCGACCGTGCCAGGCTTCTCTGCCATCGACGCCACCACGATCCTAGGCAGCATCACCTTCCCGCGTGAGTCCATCGTCGCACATCACACGCCTAATCTCCAGGACGCCATGCCACCGAGATCCGTTGCCATCAATGTGTAGGATGAAGCATCGCTCCACCAAAGATGTCGTCCACTGGTCCCTCGAGCCCGTGTACACCACCAAGAATGACGCCCCCAAGGGTGAAACGACACAAGCACGCCGCCGTCTTCCGATCTACCGATCTAGGGTTTCCCTCAAAGATAGCAGATAGTGGTCTAGAACTTCTTCACGGCGATGCCTTCAAGAAGGGAATGGAACCATAGAGCACCTCCATCGCCGGCCTTGGCATCTAGCCAAGAGCAGTTTTTCACCAAGATCTGTTCGAAGAACTCCATCCAGCTTCTTGTGCACGGATCGCCGCCTTCTCTGCCGGAGACTAGACCAAAAGGATCCAACCGCCGCTGCCTGACCGGTCGCAGCACCTCCATGGTGCCAAAGCAGTTAGCTTTGTCAGGCCCACCACGCCAGCCTGCTGCCGCTCACCAGACCTGGCGGCCCGCCAAAGCCCATCTGGGCCCGGCGAGATCCGAGATTCCGGCCGCCGCCACAAGGGCGCCTCCCCCGCATGTGTTAATTTGTGGGTGCATATTTTCTAATGATTTGAAGATTCCTCACCATGTATGCCACACAGTGGGTGCGTATTTGACATATAGAATTATGTCAAAATAGTCATGAGCATAATCCATGCTAAAACAACGTCACATTAAGCAACCGCTCCTTCCCAAAAAATTAGGGTTCCTCCCTCTCCCGCCAGTGCCGCCGCTGGTCCGCCTCATCTTCGATGGCCTTAGGGCCATGTAGGCATAGTGGATCTCGGCCCTTGGCGGTGGGAGGGCTCTGTTTTTACATGTGTTTTGTTAGGGTTTGTGTCCTGCTCAGAAAGGCGAGAGGCGGCGGCTCCCTGAAGATCGAATAAGGTTCTCCCTAAAGGAAATATGCCCTAGAGGCAATAATAAAGTTGTTATTTATATTTCCTTATATCATGATAAATGTTTATTATTCATGCTAGAATTGTATTAACTGGAAACTTAGTACATGTGTGAATACATAGACAAACAAAGTGTCCTTAGTATGCCTCTACTTGACTAGCTCGTTAATCAAAGATGGTTAAGTTTCCTAGCCATGTACATATGTTGTCATTTGATGAACATGATCACATCATTAGAGAATGGTGTGATGGACTAGACCCATCCGCTAGCTTAGCACTATGATCGTTTAGTTTATTGCTATTGCTTTCTTCATGACTTATACATGTTCCTATGACTATGAGATTATGCAACTCCCGAATACCGGAGGAACACTTAGTGTGCTATCAAACATCACAGCGTAACTGGGTGATTATAAAGATGCTCTACAGGTGTCTCCGATGGTGTTTGTTGAGTTGCCTTAGATCGAGATTAGGATTTGTCACTCCGATTGTCGGAGAGGTATCTCTGGGCGCTCTCGGTAATGCACATCAGTATAAGCCTTGCAAGCAATGTGACTAATGCGTTAGTTGCGGGATGTTGCATTATGGAACTAATAAAGAGACTTGCCGGTAACGAGATTGAACTAGGTATGATGATACCGACGATCGTATCTCGGGCAAGTAACATACCGATGACAAAGGGAACAACGTATGTTTTTGTGCGGTTTGACCGATAAAGATCTTCATAGAATATGTAGGAACCAATATAGCATCTAGGTTCCGCTATTGGTTATTGACCGGAGATGAGTCTCAGTCTTGTCTACATAGTTCTCGAACCCGTAGGGTCCACATGCTTAACGTTCGATGACGATTGGTATTACGAGTTTATGTGATTTTGATGTACCGAAGGTTGTTCGGAGTCCCGGATGTGATCACGGACATGACGAGGAGTCTCGAAATGGTCGAGACATGAAGATTGATATATTGGAAGGTTATGTTTGGACACCAAAAAGGTTTCAGATTAGTTCGGGCATTTTCCGGAGTATTGGGGGTTACCGGAACCCCTCGGGGGCTTAATGGGCCTACATGGGCTTTAGTGGAAGAGAGGAGGAGACGTTCAAGAGGTGGGGCGCGCCCCCCAAGCCCAATCCGAATTGGGAAGGGGGCCGACCCCCCTTTCCTTTCTCTCCCTCTTCCCTTCATTCCCCCTCCTAGTTGGACTAGGAAAGGGGGGAACCTATTCCTAGTAGGAGTATGATTCCCCCCTTGGGGCGCGCCATAGGAGGCCGGCCGGCCCCCTCCTCCACTCCTTTATATACAGGGGAGGGGGGCACCCCGACACACAAGTTGATTTCTTAGCCATGTGCGGTGCCCTCCTCCATAGATTTCCACTGCGGTCATATTGTCATAGTGCTTAGGCGAAGCCCTGCCTCGGTAACTCCATCATCACTGTCAATACGCCATCGTGCTGACGAAACTCTCCCTCGGCCTTAGCTGGATCTAGAGTTCGAGGGACGTCACCGAGCTGCACGTGTGCAGATCGCGGAGGTGCCGTGCGTTCGGTACTTGATCGGTTGGATCGCGAAGACGTTCGACTACATCAACCGCGTTACTTAATGCTTCCGCTTTCGGTCTATGAGGGTACGTAGACACACTCTGCCCTCTCGTTGCTATGCATCTCCTAGATAGATCTTGCGTAACCGTAGAACGTTTTAAATACCGCGTTCCCCAACAGTGGCATTCGAGCTAGGTCTATGCGTAGATGTTATATGCACGAGTAGAACACAAAGGAGTTGTGGGTGTGGGTATATACATATTGCTTGCCATCACTAGTTGTTCCTTGATTCGGTGGTATTGTTGGATGAAGCGGCCCGGACCGACATTACATGACAACGTTCATGAGTCCTGGTTCTACCGACGTGCTTTGCACACAGGTGGCTGGAGGGTGTCAGTTTCTCCAACTTTAGTTGAATCGGATTCAATGAACATGTTTCTTTCTAAATATCAAAAAGCAATCACTATACCGCATTGTGGTTTTTGATGCGTAGGTAAGAACGATTCTTGCTAAGCCCGTAGCAGCCACCTAAAATTTGCAACAACAAAGTAGAGGATGTCTAATTTGTTTTTGTAGGGCATGTTGTGATGTGATATGGTCAAGATGTGATTATATATTGTTGTATGATATGACATGTTTTGTAACACAGTTATCGGCAATTGGCAGGAGCCATATGGTTGTCGCTTTATTGTATGTGCTACCTCTTAAGCATGCGTTGGTTTTCCCTTGAAGAGGAAAGGGTGATGCATCAAAGTAGCGTAAGTATGTCCCTCAGTTTTTGAGAACCAAGTATCAATCCAGTAGGAGATTACATGCAAGTCCCTCGTACCTGCACAAACAAACAAGAACCTCGCAACCAACGCGATAAAGGGGTTGTCAATCCCTTCATGGTCACCTACGAAAGTGAGATCTGATAGAGATAATAAGATAAATATTTTTTTGGTATTTTTATGATATAGATTGGAAAGTAAAGATTGCAAAATAAACGGTGACAGAAATAGCTAGTTGACGGGAGATTAATATGATGGAAAATAGGCCCGGGGGACATAGGTTTCACTACTGGCTTCTCTCAAGATAGCAAATTCTACGGTGGGTGAACAAATTACTGTCGAGCAATTGATAGAAAAGCGAACAGTTATGAGAATATCTAGGCATGATCATGTATATAGGTATCACGTCCGCGACAAGTAGACCAAAACGATTATGCATCTACTACTATTACTCCACACAACGACCGCTATCCAGCATGCATCTAGAGTATTAAGTTCATAAGAACAGAGTAACACATTAGGCAAGATGACATGATGTAGAGGGATAAACTCAAGCAATATGATATAAACCCCATCTTTTTATCCTCGATGGCAACAATACAATACATGTCTTGCTACCCCTGCTGTCACTGGGAAAGGACATTGCAAGATAGAACCCAAAGCTAAGCACTTCTCACATTGCAAGAAAGATCAATCTAGTAGGCCAAACCAAACTGATAACTCGAAGAGACTTGCAAAGATATTAAATCATGCATAAAAGAATTCAGAGAAGAATCAAATATTGTTCATAGATAATCTTGATAATAAACCCACAATTCATCGGATCTCGACAAACACACCGCAAAAAGAATTGCATCGAATAGATCTCCAAGAGAATCGAGGAGAACTTTGTATTGAGATCCAAAGAGAGAGAAGAAGCCATCTAGCTAATAACTATGGACCCGAAGGTCTGTGGTAAACTACTCACACATCATCGGAGAGGCTATGGTGTTGATGTAGAAGCCCTCCGTGATCGATTCCCCCTCCAGCGGAGCGCCGGAAAAGGCACCAAGATGGGATCTCACGGGTACAGAAGGTTGCGGCGGTGGAAATTGGGTTTCGTGGTGCTCCTGGATGTTTTCGGGGTATATGGATATATATAGGAGGAAGAAATAGGCCGGTGGAGCTGCGAGGGGCCCACGAGGGTGGGGGTGCGCTCTCCTGCCTCGTGGCCTCCTCGCTTCTTTCTTGACGTCCACTCCAAGTCCCCTGGATCACGTTTGTTCCAAAAATAACTCCCCCGAAGGTTTCATTCCATTTGGATTCTGTTTGGTATTCCTTTTATGCGAAACACTGAAATAGGCAAAAAACAGCAATTTGCAATGGGCCTTTGGTTAGTAGGTTAGTCCCAAAAATAATATAAAAAGGTATATTAAAGCCCATTAAACATCCAAAACAGATAATATAATAGCATGGAACAATAAAAAATTGTAGATACGTTGGAGACGTATCAGTATGAAATGCAATCGCCATGTAATTGCTTTACTTTATCACTAAGCGGAAGCGATAGTTGATACGTCTCCAACGTATCTATAATTTTTGATTGCTCCATGCTATATTATCTACTGTTTTGGATGTTTATGGGCTTTATCATACACTTTTATATCATTTTTTTGGGACTAACCTATTAACCCAGAGCCCAGTGCCAATTTTTGTTTTTACCTTGTTTTAGAATATCGCAGAAAAGGAAAACCAAACGGAGTCCAATTGACTTGAAACTTCACGGAACTTATTTTTGGATCAGAAGAAGCCCAGAAGACTTGGAGTGCATGTCAGGGGATCTACGAGGAAGCCACGAGGCAGGGGGCGCGCCCACCCCATGGGCGCGCCCTCCACCCTCGTGGGCCCCTCGTGGCCCCCCTGACGTACTTCTTCCGCCTATACCCCTGACGTACTTCTTCCGCCTATATATCTCCATATACCCTAAAAACATCCAGGAGCACAATAGATCGGGAGTTCCGCCGCCAGAAGCCTCTATAGCTACCGAAAGCCAATCTAGACCCGTTCCGGCACCCTGCCGGTGGGGGCAATCCCTCTCCGGTGGCCATCTTCATCATCCCGGTGCTCCCCATGACGAGGAGGGAGTAGTTCTCCCTCGGGGCTGAGGGTATGTACCAGTAGCTATGTGTTTGATCTCTCTCTCTCGTGTTCTTGATTTGGCACGATCTTGATGTATCACGAGCTTTGCTATTATAGTTGGATCTTATGTTTCTTCTCCCCCTCTACTCTCTTGTAATGGATTGAGTTTCCCCTTTTGAAGTTATCATATCGGATTGAGTCTTTAAAGATTTGAGAACACTTGATGTATGTCTTGCCGTGCATACCTGTGGTGACAATTGGATATCACGTGATTCACTTGATGTATGTTTTGGTGATCAACTTGCGGGTTCCGCCCATAAACCTATGCATAGGGGTTGGCACACGTTTTCGTCGTGATTCTCCGCTAGAAACTTTGGGGCACTCTTTGAGGTTCTATGTGTTGGTTGAATAGATGAATCTGAGATTGTGTGATGCATATCGTATAATCATACCCACGGATACTTGAGGTGACATTGGAGTATCTAGGTGACATTAGGGTTTTGGTTGATGTGTGTCTTAAGGTGTTATTCTAGTACGAACTCTAGGGCTGTTTGTGACACTTATAGGAATAGCCCAACAAATTGATTGGAAAGAATAACTTTGAGGTGGTTTCATACCCTACCATAATCTCTTCGTTTGTTCTCTCTATTAGTGACTTTGGAGTGGCTCTTTGTTGCATGTTGAGGGATAGTTATGTGATCCAATTATGTTAGTATTGTTGAGGGAACTTGCACTAGCGAAAGTATGAACCCTAGGCCTTGTTTCAACGCATTGCAATACCATTTACGCTCACTTTTATCATTAGTTACCTTGATGTTTTTATAATTTCAGATTACAAATACCCATATCTACTATCCATATACCACTTGTATCACCATCTCTTCGCCGAACTAGTGCACCTATACAATTTACCATTGTATTGGGTGTGTTGGGGACACAAGAGACTCTTTGTTATTTGGTTGCAGGGTTTCTTGAGAGAGACCATCTTCATCCTACGCCTCCCACGGATTGATAAACCTTAGGTCATCCACTTGAGGGAAATTTGCTACTGTCCTACAAACCTCTGCACTTGGAGGCCCAACAATGTCTACAAGAAGAAGGTTGTGTAGTAGACATCAAGCTCTTTTCTGGCGCCGTTGCCGCGGAGGTGAGTGCTTGAAGGTATATCTTTAGATCTTGCAATCGAGTCTTTTAGTTTCTTGTTTTATCACTAGTTTAGTTTATAAAATAAAATTACAAAAAATGGAATTAAGGGTACCTCATATGCTTCATCTTTTTAATATCTATCATGAAAATAAGGATTCCGATAATTGTGCTCAAGTGCTAGAGGAAGAATGCATTAGAATGTTTGGCACTAAATCTTTGAATGATGAGCATGATTGCAATGTTGTTAGTATGAATTCCTTGAATATCTATGATGCTAATGATATGCAAAGCCACAATCTTTGGGAAGCTATGTTTGATAAAGATGATATTTTTTGTTCTCCAAGCTTTGATGAGCAAATTTACTATGATGAAAGCATGCCTCCTATCTATGATGATTATTGTGATGACACGTATGCTTTAAAGAATAATGATAACCATGAAACTTGTCATCTTGATCTTAATTTTCAATCACATGATAGTTATTTTGTTGAGTTTGCTCCCACTATTATTAATGAGAAGAAATTTGCTTATGTGGAGAGTAATAAAAATTCTATGCTTGTAGATCATGAAAAGAATGCTTTAGGTGCTGGTTATATTGTTCAATTCATTCATGATGCTACTGAAAATTATTATGAGGGAGGAACATATGCTTGTAGGAATTGCAATAATATCAAGTTTCCTCTCTATGTGCTTAAAGTTTTGAAGTTATGCTTGTTTTACCCTCCTATGCTAGTTGATTATTGTTCCCACAAGTTTTTTTGCTCACAAAATCCCTATGCATAGGAAGTGGGTTAGACTTAAATGTGCTAGTCATATTCTTCATGATTCTCTCTTTATGTTACAATTCTTATCTTTTATGTGAGCATCATCGAAATCATCATGCCTAGCTAGGGGCGTTAAACGATAGCGCTTGTTGGGAGGCAACCCAATTTTATTTTCGTTCCTTACCTTTTGTTCCTGTTTAGCAATAAATAATTCATATAGCCTCTGTTTAGATGTGCTTTTATGCTTTTAATTAGTGTTTGTGCCAAGTAGAACCTTTGGGAAGACTTGGGGAAAGTCTTGTTGATCATGCTGTAAAAAACAGAAACTTTAGCGCTCACGAGAATTGCTGTCGTTTTTATTTGGAGAGTGATATTTAGTTAATTCTTTTTGCAGATTATTAATAGATAAATTAATCAGGTCCAGAAATTTATTTTCGAATTTTATGAGTTCCAGAAGTATACGTTTGATCCAGATTACTACAGACTGTTCTGTTTTTGACAGATTCTGTTTTTCATGTGTTGTTTACTTATTTTGATGAACCTATGGCTAGTAAAATAGTTTATAAACCATAAATAAGTTGGAATACAGTAGGTTTAACACCAATATAAATAAATAATGAGTTCATTACAGTACCTTGAAGTGGTGATTTATTTTCTTATACTAACGGAGCTTACGAGTTTTCTGTTAAGTTTTGTTTTGTGAAGTTTTCAAGTTTTGGGTAAGGATTCGATGGACTATGGAATAAGGAGTGGCAAGAGCCTAAGCTTGGGGATGCCCAAGGCACCATAAGGTAATATTCAAGGATAGCCAAGAGCCCAAGCTTGGGGATGCCCCGGAAGGCATCCCCTCTTTCGTCTTCATTCATCGGTAACTTTACTTGGAGCTATATTTTTATTCACCACATGATATGTGTTTTGCTTGGAGCGTCAATTTATTTTGTTAAGAATTGCTTGCTGTTATTTAGGACAATTTTCTGCATCTTTTATTTCAATAAAAGTGGCATTGATAGCCTTTACTATGCCTATTTTAGAAGTCCACATGTTGCTGTTTGAAAACAGAAAGTTTACCGCTGTTGCAATAATTCCCTAGAAAAGTCAGAATGTGATAAAATGTTGAAACCTTTTGCATATTAAGCTCTGATAAATTTACTAGTGGGAATTTTCTTTCATAATTTTTTGAGTCAGGGAAGTATGGATGTTGCTGCATTCTTTACAGACTGTCCTGTTTAGGCAGATTGCTGTTATGTTTGCATTGTCTGCATATGTTTTCTTCTTTAATGATTCTATTTGAGGATAGGACTATTAAATATGCAGATACATTTAGCATGCAATGTTGAATAATAATTTTAGTGATTTGCTACAGTAGAGTATGATAAGGTTTTTGCAATGGTTTATACTAACTTATCTCACGAGTCCTTGTTGAGTTTTGTGTGGATGAAGCTTTTGAGATATAGGGAGACCGTGATATGAGAGGAATTAAGGAGACACAAAAGCTCAAGCTTGGGGATGCCCAAGGCATCCCAAGATAATATTTCAAGAAGTCTCAAGCGTCTAAACTTGGGGATGCCCCGGTTGGCATCCCACCTTTCTTCTTCAACAACTATCGGTTAGTTTCGGTTGATCCTAAGTTTTTGCTTCTTCACATGATGTTTGCCATTCTTAGAATGTCATTTTCTTTTGTTTTGCTTGATGTTTGAATAAAATACCAAGATCTGAAATTATTAAATGTTAGAGAGTCTTCACATAGTTGCATAATTATTCGACTACTCATTGATCTTCACTTATATCTTTTGGAGTAGTTTGTCATTTGCTCTAGTGCTTCACTTATATATTTTAGATCATGGTGGTAGTTTTATTTTGAAGAAATAGATGAACTCTCATACTTCACTTAGATTATTTTGAGAGTCTTAAATAGCATGGTAATTTGCTTAAAATCCTAATATGCTAGGTATTCAAGAATAATAAAATTCTCTTATGAGTGTGTTGAATACTATGAGAAGTTTGATACTTGATAATTGTTTTGAGATATGGAGATGGTGATATTAGAGTCATGCTAGTTGAGTGGTTATGAATTTGAGAAATACTTGTGTTGAAGTTTGTGATTCCCGTAGCATGCACGTATGGTGAACCGTTATGTGATGAAGTTGGAGCATGATTTATTTATTGATTGTCCTCCTTATGAGTGGCGGCCGGGGACGAGCGATGGTCTTTTCCTACCAATCTATCCCCCTATGAGGATGCGCGTAGTACTTTGTTTCGATAACTAATAGATTTTTGCAATAAGTATGTGAGTTCTTTATGACTAATGTTGAGTCCATGGATTATACGCACTCTCACCCTTCCACCATTGCTAGCCTCTCTAGTACCGCGCAACTTTCACCGGTACCATAAACCCACCATATATCTTCCTCAAAACAGCCTCCATACCTACCTATTATGGCATTTCCATAGCCATTCCAAGATATATTGCCATGCAACTTTCCACCGTTCCGTTATTATGACACGCTCCACCATTGTCATATTGCTTGCATGATCATGTAGTTGACATTGTATTTGTGGCAAAGACACCATTCATAAAACTTTCATACTTGTCACTCATGAGTCATTGCACATGCCGGTACACCGCCGGAGCCATTCATATAGAGTCATATCTTGTTCTAAGTATCGAGTTGTAATTCTTGAGTTGTAAGTAAATAAAAGTGTGATGATCATCATTATTAGAGCATTGTCCTAGTGAGGAAAGGATGATGGAGACTATGATTCCCCCACAAGTCGGGATGAGACTCCGGATGAAAAAAAGAGAGGCCAAACAAGGCCAAATAAAAAAAGGAGTCCATAAAAAAGGAGAAGGCCCAAATAAAAAATATAAAAAAAATAAAAAAATGAGAGAAAAAGAGAGAAGGTGCAATGCTACTATCCTTTTACCACACTTGTACTTCAAAATAGCACCATGATCTTCATGATAGAGAGTCTCCTATGTTGTACCTTTCATATACTAGTGGGAATTTTACATTATTGAACTTGGCTTGTATATTCCAATGATGGGCTTCCTCAAAATGCCCTAGGTCTTCATGAGCAAGCGAGTTGGATGCACACTCACTTAGTTTCTTTTGTTGAGCTTTCATATACTTATAGCTCTTGTGCATCCATTACATGGCAATCCCTACTCACTCACATTGATATCTATTGATGGGCATCTCCATAGCCCGTTGATACGCCTAGTTGATGTGAGACCATCTTCTCCCTTTTTGTCTTCTCCACAACCACCATTCTATTCCACCTATAGTGCTATGTCCATGGCTCACGCTCATATATTGCGTGAAGATTGAAAAGGTTTGAGAACATCAAAAGTATGAAACAATTGCTTGGCTTGTCATCGGGGTTGTGCATGATTTAAATATTTTGTGTGGTGAAGATGGAGCATAGCCAGACTATATGATTTTGTAGGGATAACTTTCTTTGGCCATGTTATTTTGAGAAGACATGATTGCTTAGTTAGTATGCTTGAAGTATTATTATTTTTATGTCAATATTAAATTTTTTTCTTGAATCTTATGGATCTGAATATTCATGCCACAATTAAGAAGAATTACATTGAAATTATGCCAAGTAGCACTCCGCATCAAAAATTCTGTTTTTATCATTTACCTACTCGAGGACGAGCAGGAATTAAGCTTGGGGATGCTGATACGTCTCCAACGTATCTATAATTTTTGATTGCTCCATGCTATATTATCTACTATTTTGGATGTTTATGGGCTTTATCATACACTTTTATATCATTTTTTGGGACTAACCTATTAACCCAGAGCCCAGTGCCAGTTTCTGTTTTTACCTTGTTTTAGAATATCGTAGAAAAGGAAAACCAAACGAAGTCCAATTGACCTGAAACTTCATGGAACTTATTTTTGGATCAGAAGAAGCCCAGAAGACTTGGAGTGCACGTCAGGGGATCTATGAGGAAGCCACGAGGCAGGGGGGCACCCACCCCCTGGGCGCGCCCTCCACCCTCGTGGGCCCCTCGTGGCCCCCTGACGTACTTCTTCTGCCTATATATATCCATATACCATAAAAACATCCAGGAGCACAATAGATCGAGAGTTCTGCCGCCAGAAGCCTCCGTAGCTACCGATAGCCAATCTAGACCCGTTCCGGCACCTTGCCGGAGGGGGCAATCCCTCTCTGGTGGCCATCTTCATCATCCCGGTGCTCTCGATGACGAAGAGGGAGTAGTTCTCCCTCGGGGCTGAGGGTATGTACCAGTAGCTATGTGTTTGATCTCTCTCTCTCTCTCATGTTCTTGATTTGGTACAATCTTGATGTATCACGAGCTTTTCTATTATAGTTGGATCGTATGTTTCTTCTCCCCCTCTACTCTCTTGTAATGGATTGAGTTTCCCATTTTGAAGTTATCTTATCGGATTGAGTCCTTAAAGATTTGAGAACACTTGATGTATGTCTTGCCGTGCATATCTGTGGTGACAATGGGATATCACGTGATTCACTTGATGTATGTTTTGGTGATCAACTTGCGGGTTCCGCCCATGAACCTATGCATAGGGGTTGGCACACATTTTCGTCGTGATTCTCCGGTAGAAACTTTGGGGCACTCTTTGAGGTTCTATGTGTTGGTTGAATAGATGAATCTGAGATTGTGTGATGCATATCGTATAATCATAACCACGGATACTTGAGGTGACATTGGAGTATCTAGGTGACATTAGGGTTTTGGTTGATGTGTGTCTTAAGGTGTTATTCTAGTACGAACTCTAGGGCTGTTTGTGACACTTATAGGAATAGCCCAACGGATTGATTGGAAAGAATAACTTTGAGGTGGTTTCGTACCCTACCATAATCTCTTTGTTTGTTCTCCGCTATTAGTGACTTTGGAGTGACTCTTTGTTGCATGAGGGATAGTTATGTGATCCAATTATGTTAGTATTGTTGAGGGAACTTGCACTAGTGAAAGTATGAAATCTAGGCCTTGTTTCAACGCATTGCAATACTGTTTACGCTCACTTTTATCATTAGTTACCTTGCTGTTTTTAGAATTTCAGATTACAAATACCCATATCTACTATCCATATACCACTTGTATCACCATCTCTTCGCCGAACTAGTGCACCTATACAATTTACCATTGTATTGGGTGTGTTGGGGGACACAAGAGACTCTTTGCTATTTGGTTGCAGGGTTGCTTGAGAGAGACCATCTTCATCCTACGCCTCCCACGGATTGATAAACCTTAGGTCATCCACTTGAGGGAAATTTGCTACTGTCCTACAAACCTCTGCACTTGGAGGCCCAACAACGTCTACAAGAAGAAGATTGTGTAGTAGACATCAATAGTCATAGAAGTTATAGTTAGTGAGACGACAACGATGCTTCGATGGAGATCAAGGTGTCAAGCCGATGATGATGGTGATCATGCCGGTTCTTTGGAGATGGAGATCAAAGGCACAAGATGATGATGGCCATATCATATCACTTATATTGATTGCATGTGATGTTTATCTTTTATGCATCTTATTTTGCTTAGTACGACGGTAGCATTATGAGATGATCCCTTACTAAAATTTGAAGGTATAAGTGTTCTCCCTGATTATGCACCGTTGTGATAGTTCTTCATGGTGAGACACCATGTGATGATCGGGTGTGATAAGCTCTACGTTCACATACAACGGGTGCAAGCCAGTTTTGCACACGCAGAATACTCGGGTTAAACTTGACGAGCCTAGCATATGCAGATATGGCCTCGGAACACCGAGATCGAAAGGTCCAGCGTGAATCATATAGTAGATATGATCAACATAGTGATGTTCATAATTGAAAGCTACTCCATCTCACGTGATGATCATACATGGTTTAGTTAATATGGATCACGTGATCACTTAGATGATTAGAGGGATGTCTATCTAAGTGGGAGTTCTTAAGTAATATGATTAATTGAACTTAAATTTATCATGAACTTAGTCCCGATAGTATTTGCATATCTATGTTGTAGATCAATTGCTCACGTATAGCTTACCCGTTTTATTTATGATATGTTCCTAGAGAAAACTATGTTGAAAGATGTTAGTAGCAATGATGCGGACTAGCTCCGTGGTCTGAGGATTATCCTCATTGCTGCACAGAAGAATTATGTCCTTGATGCACCGCTAGGTGATGGACCTATTGCAGGAGCAGAAGTAGATGTTATGAGCATTTGGCAAGCTCGGTATGATGACTACTTGATAGTTTAGTGCGCCATGTTTTACGGCTTAGAACTGGGACTTCCAAAACGTTTTGAACGCCACGGAGCATATAAGATGTTCCAAGAGTTGAAATTAGTATTTCAGACTGATGACCGTGTCGAGAGGTATGACACATCTGACAGTACTTTGCCTACAAGATGAAGGAGAATAGCTCAACCAGTGAGCATGTGCTCAGATTGTCTGGGCACTACAATTGCTTGAATCAAGTGGGAGTTAATCTTCTAGATAAGATAGTGATTTACAGAGTTCTCTAGTCACTATCACCAAGTTACTGGAACTTAGTGACGAACTATAATATGCAAGGGATGACGTAAAACGATTCCTGAGCTCTTCGCGATGCTGAAATCGGTGAAGGTAGAAATCAAGAAAGCATCAATTGTTGATGGTTGACAAGACCACTAGTTTCAAGTAAAAGGGCAAGGGAAAGAAATGGAACTTCAAGAAGAACGGCAAGCAAGTTGCCTGTCCCATGAAGGAACCCAAAAGCTAGGCCCAAGCCTGAAACTGAGTGCTTCTACTTCAAAGGAAATGGTCACTGCAAGCGGAACTGCCCCAAATACTTGGCGGATAAGAAGGATGGCAAAGTGAACAAAATTATATATGATATACATGTTATTGATGTGTACTTTACTAGTGTTCATAGTAGCCCCTGGGTATTTGATACTATTTCAGTGGCTATGATTAGTAACTTGAAACAGGAGTTACAAAATGAACAGAGACTAGTTCAGGGCGAGGTGACGATGTGTGTTGGAAGTAATTCCAAGGTTAATAAGATCACCATCGCACACTCCCTTTACCTTCGGGATTAGTGTTGAACCTAAAATAAATGTTATTTGGTGTTTGCGTTGAGCATAATATGATTGGACCATGCTTATTGCAATACGGTTATTCATTTAAGTCAAAGAATAAATGTTATTCTTTTTACATGAATAAAACCTTCTGTGGTCATACACCCAAGGTGAATGGTTTATTGAATCTCGATTGTAGTGATACACATATTCATAATATTGAAGCCAAAAGATGCAAGGTTAATAATGATAGTGCAACTTATTTGTGGCACTGCCGTTTAGGTCATATTGGTGTAAAGCGCATGAACAAACTCCATGCTGATGGGCTTTTAGAATCACTCGATGCTTGCGAACCATGCCTCATGGGCAAGATGACTAAGAATCCGTTCTCCGGAACAATGGAGCGAGCAACAGACTTATTAGAAATAATACATACTGATGTATGCGATCCAATGAGTGTTGAGGCTCGTGTCGGGTATCATTATTTTCTGACCTTCACAGATGATTTGAGCAGATATGAGTATATCTACTTAATGAAACACAAGTCTGAAACATTTGAAGAGTTCAAAGAATTTCAGAGCGAGGTGGAGAATCGTCATAACAAGAAAATAAAATTTCTACGATCTGATCGCGGAGACGAAATATTTGAGTTGCGAGTTTGGCCTTCAGTTGAAACAATGTCGAATAGTTGCGCAACTCACGCCACCTGGAACAACACAGCGTAATGGTGTGTCCGAACGTCATAACCGTACTTTATTAGATATGGTGCGATCTAGGATGTCTCTTACCGATTTACCACTATCGTTTTGTGGTTATGCATTAGAGACATCTGCGTTCACGTTAAATAGGGCACCATCTAAAAATCCGTTGAGATGACACTGTGGTTTAGCAAGAAACCTAAGTTGTCATTTCTTAAAGTTTGGGGTTGCGATGCTTATGTGAAAAGATTTCAGCCTGATAAGCTCAAAGCCAAATCGGAGAAGTGCGTCTTCATAGGATACCCAAAAGAAACTGTTGGGTACACCTTCTATCGCAGATCCGAAGGCAAGTTCTTTGTTGCTAAGAGTGGATACTTTCTAGAGAAGGAGTTTTTCTCGAAAGAAGTGAGTGGGAGGAAAGTAGAACTTGATGAGGTAATTGTACCTTCTCCCGAATTGGAAAGTAGTTCATCACAGAAATCAGTTCCAATTATGCCTACACCAATTAGTGAGGAAGTTAATGATGATGATCATGAAACTTCAGATCAAGTTACTACCGAACCTCGTAGGTCAACCAGAGTACGTTCCGCACCAGAGTGGTATGGTAATCCTGTTCTGGAAGTCATGTTACTAGGCCATGACGAACCTGTTGGAAGTATGCCCTAGAGGCAATAATAAAATGGTTATTATTATATTTCTTTGTTCATGATAATTGTCTATTGTTCATGCTATAATTGTGTTATCCGTAAATCATAATACATGTGTGAATACATAGACCACAACACGTCCCTAGTGAGCCTCTAGTTGACTTTCTCGTTGATCAAAAGATAGTCATGGTTTCCTGACTATGGACATTGGATGTCATTGATAATGGGATCACATCATTAGGAGAATGATGTGATGGACAAGACACAATCCTAAGCATAGCTCAAAGATCGTGTAGTTCGTTTGCTATAGCTTTTCCGAATGTCAAGTATCATTTCCTTAGACCATGAGATTGTGCAACTCCCGGATACCGTAGGAGTGCTTTGGGTGTGCCAAACGTCACAACGTAACTAGGTGACTATAAAGGTACACTATGGGTATCTCCGAAAGTGTCTGTTGGGTTGGCACAAATCGAGACTGGGATTTGTCACTCCGTATGACGGAGAGGTATCTCTGGGCCCACTCGGTAATGCATCATCATAATGAGCTCAATGTGACCAAGTGGTTGATCACGGGATCATGCATTATGGTACGAGTAAAGTGACTTGCCGATAACGAGATTAAACGAGGTATTGGGATACAGACGATCGAGTCTCGGGCAAGTAACGTACCGATTGACAAAGGGAATTGTATACGGGATTGATTGAATCCTCGATATCGTGGTTCATCCGATGAGATCATCGAGGAGCATGTGGGAGCCAACATGGGTATCCATATCCCACTGTTGGTTATTGACCGGAGAGTCGTCTCGGTCATGTCTGCGTGTCTCCCGAACCCGTAGGATCTACACACTTAAGGTTCGGTGACGCTAGGGTTGTTGAGATATTAGTATACGGTAACCTGAAAGTTGTTCGGAGTCCCGGATGAGATCCCGTACGTCAAGAGGAGTTTCGGAATGGTCCGAAGGTGAAGATTTATATATAGGAACTTAAGTTTCGGCCATCGGGAAAGTTTCGGGGGTAATCGGTATTGTACTGGGACCATCGGGTGGGGCCACCTATGCCGGAGGGCCCCATGGGCTGAAGTGGGAGGGGAACCAGCCCCTAGTGGGCTGGTGCACCCCTCCATGGGCCTCCCCTGCGCCTAGGGTTGGAAACCCTAGGGGTGGGGGCGCCCCACTTGGCTTGGGGGGCACTCCACCCCCCTTGGCCGCCGCCCCCCCTTGGAGATTCAATCTCCTAGGGCCGGCCCCCGCCTTAGGGGTCCTATATATAGTGGGGGGGGAGGGAGGGCAGCTGCACCCTAGCCCCTGGCGCCTCCCTCTCCCTCCCATGACACTCCTCCCTCTCCCTGAGCTTGGCGAAGCCCTGCCTGGATCACCGTTGCTTCGACCACCACGCCATCGTGCTGCTGGATCTTCATCAACCTCTCCTTCCCCCTTGCTGGATCAAGTTGGAGGAGACGTCTTCCCAACCATACGTGTGTTGAATGCGGAGGTGCCGTCCGTTCGGCGCTAGGTCATCGGTGATTTGGATCACGATGAGTACGACTCCATCAACCCCGTTCTCTTGAACGCTTCCGCTCACGATCTACAAGGGTATGTAGATGCACTCTCCTCTCCCTCGTTGCTAGATGACTCCATAGATTGATCTTGGTGATGCGTAGAAAATTTTAAAATTCTGGTACGTTCCCCAACAGTGGCATCATGAGCTAGGTCTATGCGTAGTTTCTATGCACGAGTAGAACACAAAGCAGTTGTGGGCGTGGATATTGTCAATTTGCTTGCCGTTACTAGTCTTATCTTGATTCGGCGGCATCATGGGATGAAGTGGCCCGGACCGACCTTACACGTACGCTTACGCGAGACTGGTTCCATCGATTGACATGCACTAGTTGCATAAGGTGGCTAGCGGGTGTCTGTCTCTCCCACTTTAGTCGGATCGGATTCGATGAAAAGGGTCCTTATGAAGGGTAAATAGAAATTGGCATATCACGTTGTGGTTTTGGCGTAGGTAAGAAACGTTCTTGCTAGAAACCTATAGCAGCCACGTAAAAACTTGCAACAACAATTAGAGGACGTCTAACTTGTTTTTGCAGCATGTGCCATGTGATGTGATATGGCCAAAAGGATGTGATGAATGATATATGTGATGTATGAGATTGATCATGTTCTTGTAATAGGAATGACGACTTACATGTTGATGAGTATGAAAACCGGCAGGAGCCATAGGAGTTGTCTTTATTTATTTATGACCTGCGTGGCCACATAAACGTCATGTAATTACTTTAGTTTATTGTTAAAGCGTTAGCCATAGTAGTAGAAGTAATAGATGACGAGACAACTTCAAGAAGACACGATGATGGAGATCATGATGATGGAGATCATGGTGTCATGCCGGTGACAACGATGATCATGGAGCCCCGAAGATGGAGATCAAAAGGAGCAAATGATATTGGCCATATCATGTCACTATTTGATTGCATGTGTTGTTTATCATGTTTTACATCTTATTTGCTTAGAACGACGGTAGCTTAAATAAGATGATCCCTCGTAACAATTTCAAGAAAGTGTTCCCCTAACTGTGCACCGTTGCGAAGGTTCGTTGTTTCGAAGCACCACGTGATGATCGGGTGTGATAGATTCTAACGTTCGAATACAACGGGTGTAAGCCAGATTTACACACGCAATACACTTAGGTTGACTTGACGAGCCTAGCATGTACAGACATGGCCTCGGAACACGGAAGACCGAAAGGTCGAGCATGAGTCGTATAGAAGATACGATCAACATGAAGATGTTCACCGATGTTGACTAGTCCGTCTCACGTGATGATCGGACACGGCCTAGTTGACTCGGATCATGTTTCACTTAGATGACTAGAGGGATGTCTATCTGAGTGGGAGTTCATTGAATAATTTGATTAGATGAACTTAATTATCATGAACTTAGTCTAAAATCTTTACACTATGTCTTGTAGATCAAATGGCCCAGGCTAATGTTGCCCTCAACTTCAACGCGTTCCTAGAGAAAACCAAGCTGAAAGATGATTGCAGCAACTATACGGACTGGGTCCGGAACTTGAGGATCATCCTCATAGCTTCCAAGAAAGATTATGTCCTAGAAGCACTGCTAGGTGACGCACTCATCCCAGAGAACCAAGACGTTATGAACGCTTGGCAGTCACGTGCTGATGATTACTCCCTCGTTCAGTGCGGCATGCTTTACAGCTTAGAACCGGGGCTCCAAAAGCGTTTTGAGCAACACGGAGCATATGAGATGTTCGAAGAGCTGAAAATGGTTTTCCAAGCTCATGCCCGGGTCGAGAGATATGAAGTCTCTGACAAGTTCTTCAGTTGTAAGATGGAGGAAAATAGTTCTGTCAGTGAGCACATACTCAAAATGTCTGGGTTGCATAACCGCTTGACTCAGCTGGGAGTTAATCTCCCGGATGACGCGGTCATTGACAGAATCCTTCAGTCGCTTCCATCGAGCTACAAGAGCTTTGTGATGAACTTCAATATGCAGGGGATGGAAAAGACCATTCCTGAGGTATATTCAATGCTGAAATCAGCGGAGGTGGAAATCAAAAAGGAACATTAAGTGTTGATGGTGAATAAAACCACTAAGTTCAAGAAAGGCAAGGGTAAAAAGAACTTCAAGAAGGACGGCAAGGGAGTTTCCGCGCCCGGTAAGCAAGCTGCCAGGAAGAAGCCAAAGAATGGACCCAAGCCTGAGACTGAGTGTTTTTATTGCAAGGGAAGTGGTCACTGGAAGCGGAACTGCCCCAAATACTTAGCGGGCAAGAAGGCCGGCAACACTAAAGGTATATGTGATATAAATGTAATTGATGTGTACCTTACCAGTACTCGTAGTAGCTCCTGGGTATTTGATACCGGTGCGGTTTCTCACATTTGTAACTCAAAGCAGGAGCTGCAGAATAAGCGGAGACTGGCGAAGGACGAGGTGACGATGCGCGTCGGGAATGGTTCCAAGGTCGATGTGATCGCCGTTGGCACGCTACCTCTACATTTACCTACAGGATTAGTTTTAAACCTCAATAATTGTTATTTAGTGCCAGCTTTGAGCATGAACATTGTATCAGGATCTCGTTTAATTCGAGATGGCTACTCATTTAAATCCGAGAATAATGATTGTTCTATTTATATGAGAGATATGTTTTATGGTCATGCTCCGCTGGTGAATGGTTTAGTCTTAATGAATCTCGAGAGTAATGTTACACATATTCATAGTGTGAATACCAAAAGATGTAAGGTTGATAATGATAGTCCCACATACTTGTGGCACTGCCACCTTGGTCACATAGGTGTCAAACGCATGAAGAAGCTCCATGCAGATGGACTTTTGGAGTCTCTTGATTATGAATCATTTGACACGTGCAGGCCATGCCTCATGGGTAAAATGACCAAGACTCCGTTCTCAGGAACAATGGAGCAAGCAACCAACTTATTGGAAATCATACATTCTGATGTGTGCGGTCCAATGAGTGTTGAGGCTCGCGGTGGCTATCGTTATGTTCTCACCCTCACTGATGACTTGAGTAGATATGGGTATGTCTACTTAACGAAACACAAGTCTGAGACCTTTGAAAATTTCAAGGAATTTCAGAGTGAGGTTGAGAATCAACATGACAGGAAAATCAAGTTCTTGCGATCAGATTGTGGGGGAGAATACTTGAGTCACGAATTTGGCACACACTTAAGGAAATGTGGAATAGTTTCACAACTTATGCCGCCTGGAACACCTCAGCGTAATGGTGTGTCCGAACGTCGTAATCGCACTCTATTGGATATGGTGCGATCTATGATGTTTCTTACCGATTTACCGCTGTCATTTTTGGGCTATGCTTTAGAGACTGCCGCATTCACTTTAAATAGGGCTCCGTCGAAATCCGTTGAGACGACACCGTATGAATTATGGTTTGGGAAGAAACCTAAGCTATCGTTTCTAAAAGTTTGGGGATGCGATGCTTATGTCAAGAAACTTCAACCTGAAAAGCTCGAACCCAAGTCGAAAAAATGCGTCTTCATAGGATACCCTAAAGAAACTATTGGGTATACCTTCTACCTCAGATCCGAAGGCAAGATCTTTGTTGCCAAGAATGGATCCTTTCTAGAGAAAGAGTTTCTCTTGAAAGAAATAGGTGGGAGGAAAGTAGAACTTGATGAAGTATTACCTCTTGAACCGGAGAGTGGTGCAGCTCAGGAAATTGTTCCTGAGGTGCCTGCACCGACTAGAGAGGAAGTTAATGATGATGATCATGAAACTTCAGATCAAGTTGCTACTGAACTTCGTAGGTCCACAAGGACACGTTCCGCACCAGAGTGGTACGGCAACCCTGTCTTGGAAATCATGTTGTTAGACAACAGTGAACCTTCGAACTATGAAGAAGCGATGGCGGGCCCGGATTCCGACAAATGGCTGGAAGCCATGAAATACGAGATAGGATCCATGTATGAAAACAAAGTATGGACTTTGACTGACTTGCCCGATGATCGGCGAGCCATAGAAAATAAATGGATCTTTAAGAAGAAGACAGACACGGATGGTAATGTAACCATCTATAAAGCTCGGCTTGTCGCTAAGGGTTATCGACAAGTTCAAGGGGTTGACTACGATGAGACTTTCTCACCCGTAGCGAAGCTGAAGTCCGTCCGAATCATGTTAGCAATTGCCGCATTCTATGATTATGAGATATGGCAAATGGACGTCAAAATAGCATTCCTTAATGGTTTCCTTAAGGAAGAATTGTATATGATGCAGCCGGAAGGTTTTGTCGATCCTAAGAATGCTGACAAGGTGTGCAAGCTCCAACGCTCGATCTACGGGCTGGTGCAAGCATCTCGGAGTTGTAACATTCATTTTGATGAGATGATCAAAGCGTTTGGGTTTACGCAGACTTATGGAGAAGCCTGCATTTACAAGAAAGTGAGTGGGAGCTCTGTAGTATTTCTCATATTGTATGTGGATGACATACTATTGATGGGAAATGATATAGAATTCTTGGAAAGCATAAAGGCCTACTTGAACAAGTGTTTTTCAATGAAGGATCTTGGAGAAGCTGCTTACATATTAGGCATCAAGATCTATAGAGATAGATCGAGACGCCTCATTGGTCTTTCACAGAGTACGTACCTTGACAAGATATTGAAGAAGTTCAATATGGATCAATCAAAGAAGGGGTTCTTGCCTGTATTGCAAGGTACGAGATTGAGCACAGCTCAATGCCCGACCACGGCAGAAGATAGAGAAAAGATGAGTGTCGTCCCCTATGCCTCGGCCATAGGGTCTATCATGTATGCTATGCTGTGTACCAGACCTGATGTAAACCTTGCCGTAAGTTTGGTAGGAAGGTACCAAAGCAATCCCGGCATGGAACACTGGACAGCGGTCAAGAATATCCTGAAGTACCTGAAGAGGACTAAGGATATGTTTCTCGTTTATGGAGGTGACGAAGAGCTCGTCATAAAGGGTTACGTCGATGCTAGCTTCAACACAGATCTGGATGACTCTAAGTCACAAACCGGATACGTGTATATTTCGAATGGTGGGGCAGTAAGCTAGTGCAGTTGCAAGCAAAGCGTTGTGGCGGGATCTACATGTGAAGTGGAGTACATGGCAGCCTCGGAGGCAGCACAAGAGGCAATCTGGGTGAAGGAGTTCATTACCGACCTAGGAGTCATACGCAATGCGTCGGGCCCGATGACTCTCTTCTGTGACAACATTGGAGCTATTGCCCTTGCCAAGGAGCCCAGGTTTCACAGGAAGACTAGGCATATCAAACGTCGCTTCAACTCCATTCGTGAAAGTGTTCAAAATGGAGACATAGATATTTGTAAAGTAGATACGGACCTGAATGTGGCAGATCCATTGACTAAACCTCTCCCTAGAGCAAAACATGATCAACACCAGAACTGCATGGGTGTTCGATTCATCACAATGTAACTAGACTATTGACTCTAGTGCAAGTGGGAGACTGTTCGAAATATGCCCTAGAGGCAATAATAAAATGGTTATTATTATATTTCTTTGTTCATGATAATTGTCTATTGTTCATGCTATAATTGTGTTATCCGGAAATCGTAATACATGTGTGAATACATAGACCACAACACGTCCCTAGTGATCCTCTAGTTGACTAGCTCGTTGATCAAAAGATAGTCATGGTTTCCTGACTATGGACATTGGATGTCATTGATAACGGGATCACATCATTAGGAGAATGATGTGATGGACAAGCCCCAATCCTAAGCATAGCTCAAAGATCGTGTAGTTCGTTTGCTATAGCTTTTCCGAATGTCAAGTATCATTTCCTTAGACCATGAGATTGTGCAACTCCCGGATACCGTAGGAGTGCTTTGGGTGTGCCAAACGTCACAACGTAACTGGGTGACTATAAAGGTACACTACGGGTATCTCCGAAAGTGTCTGTTGGGTTGGCACGAATCGAGACTAGGATTTGTCACTCCGTATGACGGAGAGGTATCTCTGGGCCCACTCGGTAATGCATCATCATAATGAGCTCAATGTGACCAATTGGTTGATCACGGGATCATGCATTACGGTACGAGTAAAGTGACTTGCCGGTAACGAGATTGAATGAGGTATTGGGATACCGACGATCAAGTCTCGGGCAAGTAACGTACCGATTGACAAAGGGAATTGTATACGGGATTGATTGAATCCTCGATATCGAGGTTCATCCGATGAGATCATCGAGGAGCATGTGGGAGCCAACATGGGTATCCAGATCCTGCTGTTGGTTATTGATCGGAGAGTCGTCTCGGTCATGTCTGCGTGTCTCCCGAACCCATAGGGTCTACACACTAAAGGTTTGGTGACGCTAGGGTTGTTGAGATATTAGTATACGGTAACAAGAAAGTTGTTCGGAGTCCCGGATGAGATCCCGGACATCACGAGGAGTTTCGGAATGGTCCGGAGGTGAAGATTTATATATAGGAACTTAAGTTTCGGCCATCGGGAAAGTTTCGGGGGTAATCTGTATTGTACCAGGACCACCGAAGGGTCCCGGGGGTCCACCGGGTGGGGCCACCTATCCCGGAGGGCCCCATGGGCTGAAGTGGGAGGGGAACCAGCCCCTAGTGGGCTGGTGTGCCCTCCATGGGCCTCCCCTGCACCTAGGGTTGGAAACCCTAGGGGTGGGGGCGCCCCACTTGGCTTGGGGGGCACTCCACCCCCCTTGGCCGCCGCCCCCCTTGGAGATTCAATCTCCTAGGGCCGGCGCCCCCCTTAGGGGTCCTATATATAGTGGGGGGAGGGAGGGCAGCCGCACCCTAGCCCCTGGCGCCTCCCTCTCCCTCCCGTGACACTCCTCCCTCTCCCTGAGCTTGGCGAAGCCCTGCCGAGATCACCATTGCTTCCACCACCACGCCGTCGTGCTACTGGATCTTCATCAACCTCTCCTTCCCCCTTGCTAGATCAAGTTGGAGGAGACGTCATCCCAACCGTACGTGTGTTGAACGCGGAGGTGCCGTCCGTTCGGCGCTAGGTCATCGGTGATTTGGATCACGACGAGTACTACTCCATCAATCCCGTTCTCTTGAACGCTTCCGCTCGCGATCTACAATGGTATGTAGATGCACTCTCCTCTCCCTCGTTGCTAGATGACTCCATAGATTGATCTTGGTGATGCATAGAAAATTTTAAAATTCTGCTACGTTCCCCAACAGAACCTATGAACTATGAGGAAGTGATGATGAGCCTAGATTCCGTGAAATGGCTTAAGGCCATGAAATCTGAGATGGGATCCATGTATGAGAACAAAGTATCGACTTTGATTGACTTGCCCGATGATCGGTGAGCCATTCAGAATAAATGGCTCTTCAAGAGGAAGACGGACGCTGATAGTAGTGTTACTATCTACAAAGCTCGAATTGTCGCAAAAAGTTTTTGAGAAGTTCAAGGTGTTGACTACGATGATATTTTCTCACTCGTATCGATGCTTAAAAGTCTTTCCAAATCATGTTAGCAGTTGCCACATTTTATGAAATCTGGCAAATGGATATCAAAACTACATTCCTTAATGGATTTATTTAAAAAGTTGTATATGATGCAACCAGAAGGTTTTGTCAACCCTAAAAGTGTTAACAGAGTGTGCAAGCTCCAGCGATCCATCTATGGACTGGTGCAAGCATCTCAGAGTTGGAATATATGCTTTGATGAGTTGATCAAAGCATATGGTTTTATACGGACTTGCGGTGAAGGCTGTATTTACAAGAAAGTGAGTGGGAGCACTACAACCTTTCTGATAAGTATATGTGAATGACATATTGTTGATCGGAAATGATGTAGAATTTTCTGGAAAGCATAAAGGAGAATTTGAAAGGAGTTTTTCAAAGAAAGAATTACCTGTAAAGCTGCTTACATATTGGGCATCAAGATCTATAAAGATAGATCAAGACACTTGATAAGACTTTCGATGAGTACATACCTTGATAAGATTTTAAAGGAGTTCAAAATGGATCAGTCAAAGAAGGAGTTCTTGCCTAAGTTGTAAGGTGTGAAATTGAGTAATGACTCAAAACAAGACCACGGCAGAAAATAGAAAGAGAATGAAAAGTCATTCCCTATGCCTCAGTCATAGGTTCTATAAAGTATGCTATGATGTGTACCGAACTTATTGTATACCTTAGCATGATTTTGGCAAGGGAGTACAATAGTGATCTAGGAGTAGATAACTCACTACTGCAGGATGCTGCTAACGCGACACTACGATCAGAGACCCTTCGACGAAACTGTGTGCAATGCCATAATCGCAAATGGTGGTGTCAAAAAACCGTCAAAAAGGTGCAAAATGTTTGCGATGGAGGATGCATCAAACACGGTTCAGATTTTAGTTGCGTGTGCGATGCAGGGCATACAATTCAGTTCAGTTAACCATTTGCGATAAGGAGGAACAAAAGAAATGGGCAGCCAGATGAAGGTGTGTGCAATGTACAACATACGGTTCACTCGGATGAACTGTTTGTGATTAGGCAACACAAAAGAAACGGCCAGCCAGATCAAAGATGTGTGCGATATACCGCATGCAGTTCACTTGGATGAACTGTTTGTGTTGAGACACAAGAACAGAAATGGTTCAAATGAACAAGATGTGTGTGATACGAGGCAAACAGGTATGTAATCGGAAACATGTGCGAAGACCGATAACAACACAGACGATTACTGCTAACAAGCCGTGTGTGTTGTGAGCAAACGATTGCTGGTATACAATTGTGAGTGATTGACGAAAACATCACTGACGGGTTCCATTGTTTAGTCCGTGTGCGATGTGATTTTCTTTGTCCGCACAACATCTACGCTCTGTCTACATAGCATCAACATATATACTTAAATGACAACATTGCATAACCAAATTCAGCATACAATTACACAAGTGACTACACACATAACATTTACACACACCAAAGAAAGCAATTACATGCATACTAAAGTAGGAGAAAAGAGGATCTAATCATCTACTTATTGTTGCGGCGACGCTTGCCATTGCTCTGCTTCCGGCTGGATCCCTGGCCGTTTTGGGGAAGGAGACACTTCCTCATGTCAACGATCCACCTATACATGTCGTAGCTCGTGTGTATGCCTCCTTGGCCGCGTACACGACATGAGCTTTGTCGAGTTTCTCCATCCAGGCCGAGTGCCAGGCATGCTTGTCCTTGTTGCACAAATCCTTCATGTCTTTGTAGTAGGGGTCGATGATGGCCTTGACGAGGTGAACCAGTGAGTCCTTCTCATGCTCCTTGCTTCCCCAGATCTTGTATTGGCCCTGGATGTCGACAAGATTCTGGCAGGCGATGCCCGAATTCTCGAGCGCCTTTACATCGTTGGTGATGTCCACCGTAGCGAACATGTAGTGGGGGCTGTTGACAAACCTGGGGAAACGCTCGCAAGGCCTTGTGCCTAGGCAGTAGTGGTAGACAAGGACGTGGTGGCGCACGCACATCTGGGCGACGGTGACCTTGGGACGAGACCCGACATGAGCGCGGGTTGATATCTACTACACAACCTTCTTCTTGTAGACATTGTTGGGCCTCCAAGTGCAGAGGTTTGTAGGACAGTAGCAAATTTCCCTCAAGTGGATGACCTAAGGTTTATCAATCCGTAGGAGGCGTAGGATGAAGATGGTCTCTCTCAAACAACCGTGCAACCAAATAACAAAGAGTCTCTTGTGTCCCCAACACACCCAATACAATGGTAAATTGTATAGGTGCACTAGTTCGGCGAAGAGATGGTGATACATGTGGTATATGGATAGTAGATATAGGTTTTTGTAATCTGAAAATATAAAAACAACAAGGTAATAAATGATAAAAGTGAGCACAAATTGTATTGCAATGCTAGGAAACAAGGCCTAGGGTTCATACTTTCACTAGTGCAAGTTCTCTCAACAATAATAACATAATTAGATCACATAACTATCCCTCGACATGCAACAAAGAGTCACTCCAAAGTCACTAATAGCGGAGAACAAACGAAGAGATTATGGTAGGGTACGAAACCACCTCAAAGTTATTCTTTCCAATCAATCTGTTGGGCTATTCCTATAAGTGTCACAAACAGCCCTAGAGTTCGTACTAGAATAACACCTTAAGACACAAATCAACCAAAACCCTAATGTCACCTAGATACTCCAATGTCACCTCAAGTATCCGTGGGTATGATTATACGATATGCATCACACAATCTCAGATTCATCTATTCAACCAACACAAAGAACCTCAAAGAGTGCCCAAAAGTTTCTACCGGAGAGTCAAGACAAAAACGTGTGCCAATCCCTATGCATAGGTTCATGGGCGGAACCCGCAAGTTGATCACCAAAACATACATCAAGTGGATCAATAGAATACCCCATTGTCACCACGGGTATCCCACGCAAGACATACATCAAGTGTTCTCAAATCCTTAAAGACTCAATCCGATAAGATAACTTCAAAGGGAAAACTCAATCCATTATAAGAGAGAAGAGGGGGAAGAAACATCATAGGATCCAAATATAATAGCAAAGCTTGCGATACATCAAGATCGTATCACCTCAAGAACACGAGAGAGAGAGAGAGAGAGAGAGAGAGAGATCAAACACACAGATACTGGTACATACCCTCAGCCCCGAGGGAGAACTACTCCCTCCTCGTCATGGAGAGCACCGAGATGATGAAGATGGCCACCGGAGAGGGATTGCCCCCTCCGGCAGGGTGCCGAAACGGGTCTAGATTGGTTTTCGGTGGCTACGGAGGCTTCTGGCGGCGGAACTCCTGATCTATTGTGCTCCCTGATAGTTTGAGGGTATATGGATATATATATATATAGGCGGAAGAAATACATCAGGAGAGCCACGAGGGGCCCACGAGGGTGGAGGGCGCGCCCCCTGCCTCGTGCTCTCCTCGTTGATCCCCTAACATGCACTCCAAGTCTCCTGTATTGCTTTCTTTCTAAAAATAACTTTTCTAAAGGTTTCATTCCGTTTGGACCCCGTTTGATATTCCTTTTCTGCGAAAGACTGAAACAAGGGAAAAACAGAATCTGACACTGGGCTCCAGGTTAATAGGTTAGTCCCAAAAATCATCTAAAATAGCATATAAATGCATATAAAACATCCAAGGTTGATAATATAATAGCATGGAACAATCAAAAATTATAGATATGTTGGAGACGTATCAGCATTCCCAAGTTTAATTCCTACTCGTCCTCGAGTAGGTAAATGATAAAAACAGAATTTTTGATGTGGAATGCTACCTAACATATTTCTCTAAATAGTTCTCTTTATTGTGGCATGAATGTTCAGATCCATAAGATTCAAGACAAAAGTTTAATATTGACATAAAAATAATAATACTTCAAGCATACTAACTAAGCAATCATGTCTTCTCAAAATAACATGGCCAAAGAAAGTTCATCCCTACAAAATCATATAGTTTGGTCATGCTCCATTTTCGTCACACAAGAATGCTCTCATCACGCACAACCCCGATGACAAGCCAAGCAATTGTTTAATACTTTAGTAATCTCAAACTTTTTTCAACTTTCACGCAATACATGAGCATGAGCCATGGATATAGCACTATGGGTGGAATAGAATATAATGAGGGGGTTATGTGGAGAAGACAAAAAGGAGAAAGTCTCACATTGACGCGACTAATCAATGGGCTAGGGAGATTCCCATCAATTGATGTCAATGCAAGGAGTAGGGATTGCCATGCAACGGATGCACTAGAGCTATAAATGTATGAAAGCTCAAAAACACACTAAGTGGGTGTGCATCCAACTTGCTTGCTCACGAAGACCTAGAGCACTTGAGGAGGCCCATTGTTGGAATATACAAGCCAAGTTCTATAATAAAAATTTCCCACTAGTATATGAAAGTGAAAAAACAAGAGACTCTATCATGAAGATCATGGTGCTACTTTGAAGAACAAGTGTGGAAAAAAAGGATAGTAGCATTGTCCCTTTTTTATTTTTTTATTTGGCCTTTCCTTTTTTATTTGGCCTTTCCTTTTTTATTTGGCCCTTTTTTGGCCTTTATTTTCTTTTTCTTTTTTTGGGACAATGCTCTATTAATGATGATCATCACACTTCTATTTATTTACAACTCAAAGATTACAACTCGATACTAGAACAAGATATGACTCTATATGAATGCCTCCAGCGGTGTACCGGGATTGCGATGAATCAAGAGCGACATGTATGAAAAATTATGAACGGTGGCTTTGCCACAAATACGATGTCAACTACATGATCGTGCAAAGCAATATGACAATGATGATGCGTGTCATAATAAACGGAACGGTGGAAAGTTGCATGGCAATATATCTCGAAATGGCTATGGAAATGCCATAATAGGTAGGTATGGTGGCTGTTTTGAGGAAGATATAAGGAGGTTTATGTGTGATAGAGCGTATCATATCACGGGGTTTGGATGCACCGGTGAAGTTTGCACCAACTCTCAATGTGAGAAAGGGCAATGCACGGTACCGAAGAGGCTAGCAATGATGGAAGGGTAAGAGTGCGTATAATCCCTGGACTCAACATTAGTCATAAAGAACTCACATACTTATTGCAAAAATCTACAAGTCATCAAAAACGAAGTATTACGCGCATGCTCCTAGGGGGATAGATTGGTAGGAAAAGACTATCGCTCGTCCCCGACCGCCACTCAGAAGGAAGACAATCAAATAACAACTCATGTTTCAAATTTGTTACACAACGTTTACCATACGTGCATGCTACGGGACTTGCAAACTTCAACATAAGTATTTCTCAAATTCACAACTACTCAACTAGCATAACTTTGATATCACTATCTCCATATCTCAAAACAATCATCAAGTATCAGACTTCTCTTAGTATTCAATGCACTTATATGAAAGTTTTTATTATATCCCTCTTGGATGCCCATCGTATTAGGACTAATTTCATAACCAAAGAAAATTACCATGCTGTTTAGGACTCTCAAAATAATATAAGTGAAGCATGAGAGTTCATCTATTTCTATTTCTATAAAATAAAACCACCACCGTGCTCTAAAAGGATATAAGTGAAGCACTAGAGCAAATGACAAACTACTCCGAAAGATATAAGTGAAGATCAATGAGTAGTCGAATAATTATGCAATTATGTGAAGACTCTCTAACATTTAATAATTTCAGATCTTGGTATTTTATTCAAACATAAGCAAAACAAAAGTAAATAAAATGTCGCTCCAAGAAAAACACATATCATGTGGCGAATAAAAATATAGCTCCAAGTAAAGTTACCGATGAATGAAGACGAAAGAGGGGATGCCATCCGGGGCATCCCCAAGCTTAGGCTATTGTTTGTCCTTGAATATTACCTTGGGGTGCCTTGGGCATCCCCAAGCTTAGGCTCTTGCCACTCCTTATTCCATAGTCCATCTAATCTTTACCCAAGTCTTGAAAACTTCACAACACAAAACTTAACAGAAAACTCGTAAGCTCCGTTAGCGAAAGAAAACAAAACACCACTTCAAGGTACTGTAATGAACTCATTATTTATTTATATTGGTGTTAAACCTACTGTATTCCAACTTATCTATGGTTTATAAACTCTTTTACTAGCCATAGATTCATCAAAATAAGCAAACAACACACGAAAAACAGAATCTGTCAAAAACAGAACAGTCTGTAGTAATCTGTAGCTAACGCAAACTTATGGAACCCCAAAAATTCTAAAATAAATTTCTGGACGTGAGGAATTTATCTATTAAGCATCTTCAAAAATAATTAACTAAATATCACGTTCCAAATAAAAATGGTAGCAGTTCTCGTGAGCGCTAAAGTTTCTATTTTTTACAGCAAGATCAACAAGACTTTCCCCAAGTCTTCCCAACGGTTCTACTTGGCACAAACACTAATTAAACACAAAAAACACAATCAAAACAGAGGCTAGATAAATTATTTATTACTAAACAGGAGCAAAAGGTAAGGAATAAAAATAAAATTGGGTTGCCTCCCAACAAGCGCTATTGTTTAACGCCCCTAGCTAGGCATAAAAAGCAAGGATAGATCTAGGTATTGCCATCTTTGGTAGGCAATCCATAAGTGGCTCTCATAATAGATTCATAAGGTAATTTAATTTTCTTTCTAGGAAAGTGTTCCATGCCTTTCCTTAACAGAAATTGGAATCTAATATTTCCTTCCTTTATATCAATAATTGCACCAAACGTTCTAAGGAAAGGTCTACCGAGAATAATAGGACATGAAGGATTGCAATCTATATCAAGAACGATAAAATCTACGGGCACATAATTACTATTTGCAACAATAAGAACATTATTAATTCTTCCCATAGGTTTCTTAATAGTGTAATCCGCAAGGTGCAAGTTTAGAGAGCAATCATCAAAATCACGGAAACCTAACAAATCACACAAAGTCTTTGGAATCGTGGAAACACTAGCACCCAAATCACACAAAGCATAGCATTAATGATCTTTAATTTTAATTTTAATAGTTGGTTCCCACTCATCATAAAGTTTTCTAGGGATAGAAACTTCCAACTCAAGTTTTTCTTCATAAGATTGCATCAAAGCATCAACGATATGTTTGGTAAAAGCTTTATTTTGACTATAAGCATGGGGAGAATTTAGCACGGATTGCAACAAGGAAATAAAATCTATCAAAGAGCAGCCATCATAATTAAATTCCTTGAAATCCAAAATAGTAGGTTCATTAACATCTAGAGTTTTGATCTCTTCAATCCCACTTTCATCAAATTTAGCATCAAGATCTAAAAACTCCGAATTTTTGGAATGCCTTCTAGGTAAAGGTGGATCATATTCAGTCCCATCATTATCAAGACTCATATTGCAAAACAAAGATTTAATAGGGGACACATCAATAACTTTTAGATCTTCATCTTTATTATCAAAGTTCTCCGGTTTAGCGGCCATCTTATTAACTAAGGTAGCCTGCTTATCCGATATTTCAGTTGTCAACTTCTCAAGACGAGCAATTTGGGATCTTAAACCATCAAATTCTTTAGACATATCATCGAGCTCTTTATTCATATTACTCTTAAAACTTTTTTGTTCCTCAAGCTCGTTTTTGAAGAAATTATTATGCTCAAATTGCAAAACCATAAAACTCCTGACGTTGCTCTCGATCTCTTCTAACCGTTTAAGGTGAAGATCACCAAATCTAGGTACGTAGAGCCATCGTGACAAGCAAGCAATCCAACACACAAGCAGACAAGGAACGGGCAAAAAGAGGCAAATAGAGAAAGAGAGGGAGGATAGAGAGAGAGGGCGAATAAAACGACAAGGGTGAAGTGGGGGAGAGGAAAATGAGAGGCAAATAGCAAATAATGTAATGCAGGAGATAATGGTTTGTGATGGGTACTTGGTATGTTGACTTTTGCGTAGACCTCCCCGGCAACGGCGCCAGAAATCCTTCTTGCTACCTCTTGAGCACTGCATTGGTTTTCCCTTGAAGAGGAAAGGGTGATGCAGCAAAGTAGCGTAAGTATTTCCCTCAGTTTTTGAGAACCAAGGTATCAATCTAGTAGGAGGCTACGTGCGAGTCCCTCGCACCTACACAAAACAAATAAATCCTCGCAACCAACGCGATAAGGGTTGTCAATCCCTACAAAGTAACTTACGAGAGTGAGATCTGACAGATATGATAAGATAATATTTTTGGTATTTTTATGATAAAGATGCGAAGTAAAATAAAAGCAAAGTAAAAAGC
Source organism: Triticum urartu (assembly GCF_056163025.1). Classification (NCBI taxonomy): domain Eukaryota; kingdom Viridiplantae; phylum Streptophyta; class Magnoliopsida; order Poales; family Poaceae; genus Triticum; species Triticum urartu. Next base: position 5,944,021 of record NC_141878.1, on the reverse strand, counting down.
AAAGGAAATAACTAAGTGTTGGAAGATTAATATGATGAAGATAGACCCGGGAGCCATAGGTTTCACTAGTGGCTTCTCTCAAGAGCATACGCATTTTACGGTGGGTGAACAAATTACTGTTGAGCAATTGACAGAATTGAGCATAGTTATGAGAATATCTAGGTATGATCATGTATATAGGAATCACGTCCGAGACAAGTAGACCGACTCCTGCCTGCATCTACTACTGTTACTCCACACATCGACCGCTATCCAGCATGCATCTAGAGTATTAAGTTCATAAGAACAAAGTAATGCCTTAAGCAAGATGACATGATGTAGAGGGATAAATTCATGCAATATGATAAAAACCATCTTGTTATCCTCGATGGCAACAATACAATACGTGCCTTGCTTCCCCTACTATCACCGGGAAAGGACACCGCAAGATTGAACCCAAAGCTAAGCACTTCTCCCATTGCAAGAAAGATCAATCTAGTAGGCCAAACCAAACTGATAATTCGAAGAGACTTGTAAAGATAACCAATCATACATAAAAGAATTCAGAGAAGATTCAAATATTGTTCATAGATAAACTTGATCATAAACCCACCATTCATCGGTCTCAACAAACACACCGCAAAAGAAGATTACATCGAATAGATCTCCACAAGAGAGGGGGAGACCATTGTATTGAGATCCAAAAAGAGAGAAGAAGCCATCTAGCTAATAACTATGGACCCGAAGGTCTGAGGTAAACTACTCACACTTCATCGGAGAGGCTATGGTGTTGATGTAGAAGCCCTTCGTGATCAATGCCCCCTCCGGCGGAGCACCGGAACAGGCCCCAAGATGGGATCTCGTGGATACAGAAAGTTACGGCGGTGGAATTAGGGTTTTGGCTCCGTATCTGATTGTTTGGGGGTACACGGGTTTATATAGGAGGAAGGAGTACGTCGGTGGAGCAACAAGGGGCCCACGAGGGTGGAGGGCGTGCATGGGGGGGGGGTAGGCGCGCCCCCCTACCTCGTGGCTTCCCTGTTGGTTGCTTGACGCAGGGTCCAAGTCTCCTGGATCTTGTTCGTTCCAAAAATCACGTTCCCGAAGGTTTCATTCCGTTTGGACTCCGTTTGATATTCTTTTTCTGTGAAACTTTAAAATAGGCAAAAACAACAATTCTGGGCTGGGCCTCCGGTTAATAGGTTAGTCCCAAAAATAATATAAAAGTGAATAATAAAGCCCAATAATGTCCAAAACAGAAGATAATATAGCATGGAGCAATCAAAAATTATAGATACGTTGGAGACGTATCATGCCACCGCCGCCCACCGGGGCGGCGCGGTGTGTGGAGATCGCGCGTATCCGCGCCTCTCTGCCGTAGGTGGTGAGGGAAGGTCCACGGTACGTCCCCGATAGCCCGCTGTGGGAGCCCTACTTCTGCCGCCGCCACGCCGAGCTACTCGAGGCCACCAACAGCGTCGTGCCCTCCGGAAGGCTCAACTCCGAAGGCCGGCGCCGATGGTGGGGCGTGCCCGGTCGCACGCTGGAGGCCGTCCTCGAGTACATCGAGGGCGGCAACACGCCGAGGCTGGAGTACCCCGCTCCCCCGTCCTTCTGTCGCCGGCATGGGAGCTCATGGACACCGAGGCGCATGGACCCGGGGGCATCCTCCTCCTCGTCCGGCCGCTCGTCCGGCTCTCCCTGCCTCTGCCCCCTCAAGCCGGAGCCCTAGGACACGCCTGTCAGCTACGCACCCACAGCTCCGGCGTCTGCATCGATGACTCCACCCCCGCCTCTGGCTGCCTCGTCCTCGTCAGGCCGAAGCCGGAGCCCGGCCTCCCCGCGGAGTACAAGGAGATAGCCCGGCGCGGCTTCTCTGACGAGGACGCTCTACAGTGGGCGCGGGATGACTACCTCCATGATGAGATGGCCCAGCAGCGCCGGGCCCTGGAGGAGATAGCCGCCCGCAAGCGTGGGCGCGAGGACGAGCATCGTGTGGTGATCCTCGACAGCGATGAGGACGAGGACGCCCCGAACCGTCCAACCCGCCACGCCAACCTGGGGAGGGTTGCAGCAGGGACGACGGCCGCGGAGGAGGCGACTACACGCGGTTCTACAGCCTCCTCGACTACACGCGGCGAGGAGACGGCGGGCCTAGTAGCGTTTTTTTTCCTTTTTTAAAATATTTTAAATATGTATGAACTCACTGAAGTTTGGTTGAATTTGCGCCGTGTTTGTGCCAGAATTTAATTTTCAAAAAAACATGGGCGCCGCGACTGGGGGAAATCACGCCCCCAGCGCACGGTTTGCGCCGGTGCGTCCCAGGGGCGATTTTTAGCGCCTCCTAGGGGGCCAACTGCTGGAGATGCTCTTAGCCACACAGTTTTATAGTAATCTTTACACAACCGAGTGGGTGCCAGACATGGATCAGGTACCGAATGCAGTCCCAGTTAAAGTGATATTCTTCATGAATGAATTGTTGAATGTGAGACATGGCTACTTCTTAAAGCGGAAACACTGTGTAATTAGGTACTATTAAAAAAAATGCCCGTGCGTTGCAACGAGAGATAAAAAGGAGCACACGCCACTGCTGGTCGAGCACGCCTCCGTGCTTTGACTCCTAAGACCGTCGTCCTTGCTCGCGCCACCGCTAGTTTTAGCCTTGTAGTCTGAAGCTTCCGCCCACTGCGTTGCCGGTCACCGCTGGTTTGCCGAGCCCCTGTCGGCAGATCCACATTGCCCACTCTCGTCTGTCGACCTTCGCCATGTGTGCGCTGACGCAAGCTTCACGTCTATCAGCAGGAGTCAGCGCACCACTCCTAGTTGTCACCACCATGGCCCGTTGCCGCTGCGAACCACGCGCTTGGCTTGGCACGCCGCGAGCATCGTGTACTACCACCATCACGTCGCACGAGCCACGTGCGCTGGCCCATCGCCGGGTCACAGACCCGCACCATCATGCCAGCATGCCACCGCGAGACATAGTGTTGCAGACGTGCCTTGGCCGCCCAGTATGTTATCAGCTACCGGTGGTGTGTCGAGCCCCTATGCCGGCAAATGCACGTCACTCACTCTTGTCCACTGTCCTTCATCCCGTGTGCACTGTCGCGAGCTTCACGCCGACCAGCAGGAGTCGCCGCACCGCTCCTAGTCGTCGCCACCATGCCCTGCTAGCAACCGCGCCCCGGATGCGCACGCGCCTTGGCCCGGCTGGCTAAGAGCATCACGTGCTACCACCATCAGCCGTAATGTTTCGGACGTGCATAGACCGCGCTGGATGCATGACCTGATCCACCCAGGCCAGCCAGAGACGCTGCGAGTGTCCCTCTGCCGAGCGTCACAGTTTTAACTGGGCTCGAGTTGGGCTTAAGAGGCGAGTTTGACTCCCCTATAGTGACTAACATTTATAAATTTTTCTTTTTTTATGAATTGTTCTGTTTGGCGGACAAGAAGAAAAATCAATCTTTTTCTCACTTATGGGTGACATTGATGGGTAATTTTCATCAACTCTAGACACACTTTAAATCTCAACCGTCAATCTTTATAGTTAACATAAAATCAACGGATATAAAGGGATGACCTATGGAGAACTATGAAATCTTCCGTCCTGTAGTATTAGGTAAAGAAGAGGGGAGCCATGGAGAAGCTATAAGTTATGGACAAGACGGTAAGGAAAAGAAGTGCGAGAAGCAAGAGGAGGAGCTACTGGCAAGCAGGCTTCGGATGCCGATGGCGCACTGGACGTCCTACATGAAGCAGAACCTCTAGCCAGAAAGACCATAGTCGAGGAACTTTATAGCGGACGGATGGCCGATAGGATGGCGGACATCCGACACACTCCAGCGCCCGAAGGACCGGCCATCTATGGAAACCCGGCGCAGGAGTCTAGAAGCAAAACATCAGAATTCCGACAACTACCGGACCTCTGGTCCTCCCCGAGCCCCTGAACGACCGCCAACCTCCGGAAGTCCGACGCCGTCCGTCCAGAGCAAGCTTTTAAATCTAGGCCGATACAACCGACATATAGGCCGATATATCAATTTTGGGGCTCTACCGATATAAACATAACATATCATTTTGTAAATATCATTTTCAAACATATCATCCGATATGGACCAAAATATTGGCCAATATGACCGATATATAGCCCGATATGTCCGCCGACGATATAGAACGATACGTAGATGACAATAATTATTTATTAGAATGCAGTGAAATAAGATTATGCATTTACAACTTCATTATATATATATAAATAAAATCAAATGCATGCACAATGTTTCATACAAATGCATATATATCGTATTGTTTTTAATCATAGAGCAAGGATTTTATGAATCTTTCCTTCATAGTTTCTTAATCAACAAGTCAATAGACTAGCAATCTAAAAGTGTCATGTTGAAGCATTAACATCATACATTTTGTTTTACTAAAAACAAATGTTGAACAAGAATAATGAAGTAAAAATAACTAGACATGTTTTCTCCGTTATATCTAAATATCGTTCGATATATCACCCGATATCCGACATCCGATATGTCGAAGCCAAACCGATATGAACCCGATATCCGATATTTTGATGCTTGGTCCAGAGACAAATCCTCGGAACTCCGGCACCCTCCTGACAACCGACAATCGTAGGACGTCTAACACTGCATGTGCGCAGCCACTCAGGTTTTGACCCATGTATCCTCCTCTCTACCCCTAGACTATAAATACCCCTTCAGTTGGAAGGACTAGGTTTAGCAAAGCATATTATGAGATCTTGAGAGCTTTCTCCTATCTACCGATCAAGGCCTCCATGTGAAAAGATCCCTTAGGATTCAAGGCCCATCTAAGGGGAGATTCATCTTGGATACAAGGCCCCTCTCTCCTTGAGATTATGATGAACTAGCTAGTTATTTGTCCAACATTTTTTGGATTTGGATCTTGTATCTCCCTATGTGTATGTGGGTTTAGTGGATGTGTGATTGGATCTTTGTCTTGGGAGTCTCCTCTTGTGTGTTTCCACTTGATTTCTCCTTTCCCCTCCTCCAAGAGTGAAACAATCACTGGCAAGGGCTTGGCCCTATAACACTTATACAAATAATTATCCCACATGTCACTTGGACCATCAACAAAGAAAATTTGGCTCCTATTGTTGACCACATGATCCTATATTTCATCAAATCCAGCCCGTTGCTCGATGTTCAAAGATGTAAACATATCAGGATGCTCATAGTCAACACCAAATGACAGCTCCTCCCATACCTCTCTCAAGGGGTTGCTAGAACAATCACCATCAATTTCAACCACCTCCGAAAGGCCATGATTTTCTATATCCTTCCCCATCTAGCGAGAAATATCACTAGTGCAGAACCGGGCAATAGCACCGGTTCGTAAGGCCCTTTAGTGTCGGTTCCATAACCGGCACTAAAGTGTGGTCACTAAAGCCCCCCCCTTTAGTACCGGTTCAGCACGAACCGGTGCTAAAGGGCAACCACGTGGCACGAGCCAGCTCCGGGAGCCGGGAGCCCTTTAGTACCGGTTGGTAACACCAACCGGTACTAAAATGTTTGGGGTTTTTTTTGGTTTTATGATTTCTTTTCATTTAATTTTGTGTTTTCCATTTTAATTCTTTTTCGTTTGCTGGTATTTTACGATACTACACATTGTACACGTTATGCATATATATAAATAGAATTTCTAGTAGAACCAGTCATATATATATCATCAATGTCTCACAAACCACCATATTAATTCACACATACACACATGTATAGCTATATACAATTTCTCCTACATATCCATGTTGCCTTCGGAGCCAGTGGCATTAGCCTAATTGGTGCCTTCGGAGCACGATGACAATTGGAAGTGGTTCATGACCTGGTCGATGGGGGCGGTAGCGGGTAATAGTATTCTCCCTTCGGATTTATGACCTGGTCGAGCAAAAATCCCGCTATTTCCTCTTGAAGTGCTTCTACGCGCTCCGTTTCTAGGAGCTTGTCCCGCACCTCTTTGAAATGTTAAGAAGGAGATCAATATGCATGTCTATTAGTTGTGTGACTAGATATCGATAATGGTGTAAAAATTGTGAATAGTGTTCTGACAAGCGTACCCATTCCTGTCTTTGAGATCTGCTCCTTTCGGACGCCATCATGCGAATGTTCTCACAAACGCAGAATGCACACAGATCAGTCCCCTGCGCCTGCTTCAGGGCCTTTATTACGAGAATGGAATTTAATTTGATCAGATAATAATTAATCAAGCATGATAATTAAAGAGATGGCAGCTAGCTAGCTAGCTAGTACTACTTAATTACTTACCTTGGGTCGAAACCATTTCAGCTGTGGTTTCCATTCGCCTTCCGTGACGCTGATGAACCTTGCCCAAGCCCTGCCCGCCGACAAAGAAAATGAATAAAGGGTTTATTAAATAGTTCATATCATGAAATGACGAACTAAATAGGCCGAGATATATAGTTAATAATGATTGAAATTACCTGTTGACTATCCCAAACAAGATGTTATAGTCACTATTTGCTTTGAGTAGTGAGTCCAGTATTTGAACTGTTCCGGCGTCAACTTTAATGATACACAAGATCCAGTGAAATCTGTATGCACACACGTTTGCATGTCTTAATTAAGCGGGCATATGTAAGCAAAAACATGTAGCTAGCTAGTAGGCAAAAACAGAGAATTTGTAGTACAAGAAAGTGTGACTCACTGAAAGTTGTAAGGAAGTAGTATATCTTCATTGTATTTGAGGCGCTTCAAGAACTCTAGCATGCTGTCCTCTACCTGCTTTTCATGATGCTTGTTTATTTTCCATGTGTATTCATTAACGGTGTTTGGGTCAATGAACCCAATGCCATAGCGTCCACCTTTTCTCATTTCATACATCTTCATCCTGCATAATACCACAGAAAAGAATATAGTGAGGATAATTACAGGTAATGATTGATCAAAAGGATCACTACAGCTAGCTTGAGACTTAAATTACAGAAAGAAATCACTTACATACAATAGCAACTGACGATAGATTTGTCGAGTGCGTCTTGATTGTATAACTAAAACAGTTCAGAATACTCAACGGTCACAGGTTTCTCATGGTAGTAATGATCCTTCTTGACTTGCACCATGAGGGACTCTCGATCAGATCTCTTGGTAATGTCCATGTACCATTGATGCAATTCATACATTCTTGTTGGGAGCTTCTTGACCTCTTCTGGCTTGACCAAAGGTTGGCCCTGGGCATATTTCCGTTTTATTTCCTCCTCTATAAGCACATGCATGTCCTCGATCTCAAGGAGTTGTCCAACAGTGATGTTGAGAGTTTCAGCCTGCATTATATGCTCCTGGGTTATTACCGCATCTCCCACCTCGGGAACATAAACTGTTTGCCCACAATAATATTGGGCGCGCGTACTGTCACGTGTTGTTCGCGGCACAACAAGCGGGGGGATCGATTGCGCCACCTGTTCTCCCAGCTGGGCAACGGTTTTCCCGCATTTTTTGACAGCTGCTTGTTGTTTGCTCGAGCTCGAGCTCGCCTTCTTCTGTAGACGTTGTCGATGTAACTTCCTGATGTGGCGCTCATAGTCTGTGTCAACAGGCTTAGGAACTGGTGGTTGAGCCATACGAATGAAGTGGTCAACTACTTCCACAGGCACTTTCCCCCTTGGCGGCGGTGGCGGTTTCGGTCCAAAATGGGCGTCGACTTCTGCCCGCACTATGGCATTGGTTTGCTCCTCGGTCCTGTCGTAAGCCCTCTCAGGAAGAGGAGTAGTGAGGTTTGGACCATATTTATATCGCTTGCCTCCGCCTGTACTTCCTGTACTATGACCTCAACTTGTACCGCTACGCACCATAGCTGCGGGGTGTCTCTTCTGCGATTGCTGAGGTGGCGGAGACGGCTGACGAGGCTGAGTTGGACGAGGAGAAGTGGCCTGAAACTGTGCCGGACTTGCAGTGTCCTGAGGTTGTGCCAGACTTGGAGGAGTGGACGTCTGATGCTGCGTCGGACTTGGAGGAGGAGTGGCCTGACACTTTGCCGGACTTGGAGGAGGAGGAGTGGCCTCACGCGTTGGTGGACTTGGAGGAGCGGGAGTCTGCTGACTCGGTGGCGGACTTCAACGAGGAGTCGGGTGACGCGATGTCGGTGGCCTTCGAAAGATGATGCAATCCTTTCTCCATAGGATGATACGATGTTTGGCATCTCCGAGTGTGTGCTCCTCGTCACCATCAGGAATGCCAAGCTCTAGCCCCGAATATTGGTCCACCACCTCATCAACCACGACACGAGCATAGCCTGCTGGAATCTGGTTGCAATGGAAGGTTGCATCAGGGGAATTTGTATAAGCAACGCCGTCCGCCACCTTCAAGGATATGTTCTTAATTTTGAAGTGTAGCTCGCAGTTAGTGTTCTCCGCGATGTCATCAACGAGGTATCTATCCAGCATTGCGTCAAAAGGGGCGGAACCCACGCTGCTTCTCAGCATGGATGGGGCGGTGGTATCCAATGCTGGATCATCCTCTAGCTGCTGCAGCTGCTGAGACCCCCTTTGCTGGCTAAGTGAGTCGATCTGCTCCTGCTGCTACTGGAATTTGATTGCCAAGTCCGCGTGCGCTGATTCTAGGCCTTGAAGGCGTTCATAGTCAAGCTTCCTCTGCTCCTCCTCCATCTTCCTCTTCTTCTCCTCCGCAATCTTCTTCTCGCACGGGTTCTGTAGTCGTCGTTCCAGTCCGAAAACCCCTCAAACCACGGAATAGCGCCCATGCCTCGTGTTCTTCCCGATTGTTCAGGATTTCCCAGGGCACGCGTAAGCTCATCGTTCTCTCTGTTGGGCTCGAACAACCCGGATCGAGCCTCTTCTATTGCAACAAGTAGCTTATCTTCGGCTCCGTCCAGACATGCCTTCTTGGAAACTTTGCCTATCTTCGGGTCCAACTCCCCCCATGCGCATAGAACCAAGTCCTGTACCTGGGGGGCCAGCTCAATGTTTCTGGAGTGACATTTGCATCCAGCATCTCTTTCTCAGACTTATCCCACTTAGGCATTCCCACCGCGTAGCCACCTGGCCCCAGCTTATGGAACTTATCCTTTTTTGCGGCATTGGCCTTGTTTATTCTTGACCATTCCTTAGATAATTCTGAATCCTTGAATTTCACGAAATCGTCCCAATGAGCACTTTGATTCTCTAGTGTTCCCTCGAATACTGGAGTCTTCCTTCCTCCCTTGACGTACTTGTCCCATTCATGATTCTTGTGGTTCTTGAATGCAACCGCCATCTTCCTAAGAGCAGCATCCTTGACTTTCTGCACATCTGCTTCTGTGAAATGATCTGGTAGGGTGAAATGTTCCATGAGAGTATCCCAAAGCAGACTTTTTTGTCTGTCGTCGACAAAAGTAAGATCTAGACGTGGCTTTGCTGGCTCTCTCCATTCTTGAAGGGAGATCGGGAGTTGGTCCTTCACAAGAACTCCGCACTGACGAACGAACTTGTCCGCAATCTTCTTAGGCGCTAATGGTTCGCCATTAGGTTTGATTGCCTCGATATTATACTTTACGCCCTCCTTAAACTTTTTGTTCGGGCCTTATTTCGTCCTGTTGCCTGAAGATTTGCTCGATCCAGATGGCTGAAAGAAGAAAGATTGATTCGTTAATATATCTTCAACTCATTTAAAACATGTGATGATCACCAGATGCCTGCTTATATAAATATATATACCTCTCTGGTGTTGTCATAATCGTAGTTCATGACTTCATCAATTCGGTCGTCGCAATCGAATATCATATCACCCTCTCCGGTGTTGTTTAGAAATTCGGAGCCATCATAATCTTCTTCATTCTGATCATCATCTGGCCCGCGTATTATATCAAACATGATCTGTTCTCCCTCTCTGTCGGTATTGTTCGCCATAGCTTTTATTTAACTATGCCAAAAGAAATATAAAACAATTTAGTATTCAAATTACATCGTCTCGAATAATAGATATAATCTCGAATACATCGTCTCGAATAATAGATATAATCTCGAATACATCATCTCGAATAATAGATATAATCTCGAATACATCGTCTCGAATAATATATAATCTCGAATACATCGTCTTGAATATTATATATCGAGTACATCACTGGCTAGGTAGCTAATAAAGATCGAATACTACAGAAGAATCTAGGACACTCGCGGTTCCTGCGGCGCGGGCGGTGGACACCCAAAGAGAAGGAACCCTCACAGGATCATAGCTGAAGTGAGATCCCTGAAGAAACTGCCAGGTATTGGAGAACCTGCCACCCTCTAACGCAACCATGTAGCGATGGACGTGCTCGTCCTCCTCCCTGACACAGCGACGTACCACCTTCGGAGGGGCCGGCTCCCTCCGCACCGAAACTGGCCCACGCGAACGCCACCAAATGAGATCAGGGTCGACGACGGGACCCGGGGCCGGGTTCCTCATCAAGCGGCGCGCCCCTCCAGGCAGCACCTCCCAGTGCTAGCCCGGCGGAGCCCAGTCCCGGACATGGGTCAGTCGGACATCGTCGCGGACGGGTCGACGGCGAGGATGCGGGCCGGGCATCGTCGAGAACAAATACTAGCTATATGCCCGCAAAAAGTAACATTTTTTTAATGATTGTATTTTGATAACTAAAATTTCTAACATTTCTATATAACTAACATTTCTATAACATTTCTAATATTTCTAGAACTAAAAAAAAGAAAAATGTCTAACTTTTTTATAACTATTTCTATAACTAAAAAACAGAAAAATTTCTAACAATTCTAACATTTCTAACTATTCTAACAATTCTAACATTTCTAACTATTCTAACATTTCTAACAATTTCTAAAAAACAGAAAAATTTCTAACTATTTGTATAACTAAAAAACAAAAAATGTATGTGTGTGTGTGCGCTCACCGGCGAGGCGAGAGGCGACGGGGGGCGGCGACGGGGACGGCGACGGGCGCGGCGACGACGGCGATGTCGACGACGGGGACAGGGACGGAGCGGCGATGATGGGGATGGGGACGTACGGGCCAGGGCGGCGACGACGACGGGGACGTACGGGGCGGCTACGACGGGGACGGGGACAACGCGGGACGGGCCGGGACAGGGCGGCGGTGACGACGGGGACGGGGACGGGGCGGCGACGAGGGCGGCGACGAGGGATGGAGACGTACGGGGGCGGCGGGCGACGGTGCAGAGGAGAAGAAGCAGATGAGAAACTGAAATTTCCGTAAGTGTTGTTTATATAGGAGGGGCCTTTAGTACCGGTTGGAGCCACCAACCGGTACTAAAGGCCTGTTTTGGCCAGGCCAAGCGGCGGGAAGCGACCCCCTTTAGTACCGGGTGGTGGCTCCAACCGGTACTAAAGGCCCCCCCTTTAGTACCGGTTGGTGCCACGACCCGGTACTAAAGGGGGTGCGCTGGCGCAGGTGCGGTGCGGCAAGTTTAGTCCCACCTCGCTAGCGAGGAGCGACCGCACTGGTTTATAAACCCCCGTGCGGTAGCTCTCTCGAGCTCCTCTCCAAAGCAGGCCTACTGGGCCTACATGTTCTGTGCTGCCCTGTTGGCCTACTGGGCCTTTGCGGGCCTGCATCCTGGCCCAACAACAGGTTGGGTTTCTAGTCGTATGCAGGCCGCTCTGGCCTAGTAGGCGGGATTTTTTTTATTTTTTTTTGCTTTATTTATTTTTGAGTTGTTTTTTTTTGTATTTAGAGTTTCTTTGTGAATATTTTTGCTTTAGGTACAAAAAATTATAAACTTTCTGTTAGTGCCCGTAGTTTTCAAATTTGAATAGTTTAAATTTTGAATTATTTGAAATTAGTGTGAATCACTAGTTTGTGAATAACTTAACTTTAAAAATCAGTAAAGGCATGAAAGAATTTGTTTGCCCATAAAATTTCTTCGCGTTTCAAATGCCAAAACACATAATTAACTACCCTAACTATTACAGAGATTCCCTTCTGGGTGTGAAACACAGAACAAAGTGATGATAGTGAAGCCGATCACATCCCAGATCTTTGGGTGTGAAACTTTTTCTTCGCATGTGTCCCTTTGCGCCGTAACCATGGAAAATCTTCATCATTTAACGGGATGCTCGGGTCAATATTCACTGTGAATGGAGCAATTTCATCAAACTTTTTATAATCTTCTGACTTTTCTGTCTTGTCATCCACTCCCACGATGTTTCTCTTCCCAGAAAGAACTATGTGCCGCTTTGGCTCATCGTACGATGCATTCGCTTCCTTATCTTTTCTTTTTCTTGGCTTGGTAGACATGTCCTTCACATAGAAAACCTGTGCCACATCATTGGCTAGGACGAATGGTTCGTCTGCATACGCAAGATTGTTGAGATCCACTATTGTCATTCCGTACTGCGGGTCTTCCGTTACCCCGCCTCGTGTCATATTGACCCATTTGCACCGAAACAAAGGGACCTTCAAACCACGTCGATAGTCAAGTTCCCATATGTCCTGTATATAACCATAATATGTTTCCTTTCCCTTCTTGGTTTCTGCATCAAAGCGGACACCACTGTTTTGGTTGGTGCTCTTCTTATCTTGGGCGATCGTGTAAAATGTATTACCATTTATCTCGTACCCTTTGAAAGTCATTATATTCGAAGATGGTAACTGGGACAGCAAGTATAGGTCATCTTCAATAGAGGTGTCATGCATGGTACGTGTCTGCAACCACCTGGCGAAACTCCTGGTTTGTTCACGTGTAATCCAGTCATCAGACCGCTCCGGGTGTTTGGAGCGTAGCAAATTCTTGTGTTCATCCATATACGGAGCCACCAAGGCGGAATTCTGTAGAACTGTGTAGTGTGCTTCAGTGAGAGAATGTCCGTCCATACATATTATTTGTTCCCCTCCTAGCGTGCCTTTTCCATCCAGTCTGCCCTTATGCCGCGATTCAGGAACACCAATCGGCTTAAGGTCAGGAATAAAGTCAATGCAAAACTCAATGACCTCCTCATTTTGACGGCCCTTGGAGATGCTTCCTTCTGGCCTAGCACGGTTATGAACATATTTCTTTAAGACTCCCATGAACCTCTCAAAGGGGAACATATTGTGTAGAAATACAGGACCCAAAACGTTAATCTCTCCGCATAGGTGAACTAGGACGTGCGTCATGATGTTGAATAAGGATGGTTGGAACACCAACTCGAAACTGATAAGACATTGCACCAAATCATTCTCTAACCTTGGTATGATTTCTGGATCGATTACCTTCCGAGAGATTGCATTGAGAAATGCACATAGCTTCACAATGGCTAATCGAACGTTTTCCGGTAGAAGCCCCCTCAATGCAACCGGAAGCAGTTGCGTCATAATCACGTGGCAGTCATGAGACTTTAGGTTCTGGAATTTTTTTCTCTGCCATGTTTATTATTCCCTTTATATTCGACGAGAAGCCAGACGGTACCTTAATACTGAGCAGGCATTCAAAGAATATTTCCTTCTCTTCTTTGGTAAGAGCGTAGCTTGCATGACCCTGATGTATGCCGTCTTTTCCATGCATACGTTGTTGGTCCTCTTGTGCCTCAGGTGTATCTTTTGTCTTCCCATACACGCCCAAGAAGCCAAGCAGGGTCACACAAAGATTCTTCGTCACGTGCATCACGTCGATTGCGGAGCAGACCTCTAGGTCTTTCCAATAGGGTAGGTCCCAAAATATAGATTTCTTCTTCCACATGGGTGCGCGTCCGTCAGCGTCATTCGGAACAGGTTGTCCACCAGGACCCTTTCCAAAGACCACCTTCAAATCCTTGACCATATCATGTACATCAGCACCAGTACGGTGGCGAGGCTTCGTCCGGTGATCCGCCTCACCTTTGAAATGCTTGCCTTTCTTTCTTATGGGATGCCTGCTCGGAAGAAATCGACGATGTCCCAGGTACACATTCTTCTTACAATTAGCCAAATATATACTGTCAGTATTGTCCAAACAGTGCGTGCATGCGCGGTATCCCTTGTTTGTCTGTCCTGAAAGGTTACTGAGAGCAGGCCAATCATTGATGGTCACGAACAGCAACGCCTTTAGGTCAAATTCTTCCCCCATGTGCTCATTCCACGCACGTACACCTGTTCCATTCCACAGTTGTAAGAGTTCTTCAACTAATGGCCTTAGGTACACATCAATGTCATTGTCGGGTTGCTTAGGGCCTTGGATGAGCACTGGCATCATAATGAACTTCCGCTTCATGCACAACCAAGGAGGAAGGTTATACAAACATAGAGTCACAGGCCAGGTGCTATGGTTGCTGCTCTGCTCCCCAAAAGGATTAATGCCATCTGTGCTTAGACCAAACCATACGCTCCTTGCGTCATCTGCAAACTCCTTCCCGTACTTTCTTTCGATTTTTTTCCACTACGACCCGTCAGCGGGTACTCTCAACTTTCCATATTTCTTACGGTCTTCTCTGTGCCATCGCATCGCCTTGGCATGCTCTTTGTTTTGGAACAAACGTTTCAACCGTGGTATTATAGGAGCATACCACATCACCTTGGCAGGAATCTTCTTCCTGGGGCGCTCGCCCTCGACATCACCAGGGTCATCGCGGCTGATCTTATAGCGCAATGCACCACATACCGGGCAAGTGTTCAAATCCTCGTACTCACCGCAGTAGAGGATGCAATCATTAGGGCATGCATGCATCTTCTGCACGTCTAACCCTAGAGGGCAGACAGCCTTCTTTGCTTCGTATGTACTCTCGGGCAATTCGTTGTCCTTTGGAAGCATATCCTTTATCATTACCAGCAACTTTCCAAATCCCTTGTCAGATACACCATTCTCTGCCTTCCATTGCAGCAATTCCAGTGTGGTGCCCAGCTTTTTCTTGTCACCTACGCAATTCGGGTACAACAATTTTTTGTGATCCTCTAACATGCGCTGCAACTTCTTCTTCTCCAAATCACTTGTGCAGTTTCTCTTTGCATCGGCAATGGCCCAACCTAGATCATCAACGGGCTCATCTGATGCCTCTTCTTCAGCTTCTTCCCGCATTGCCGGCTCAGCTTCTTCCTGCATTACCGGCTCAGCTTCTTCCCCCATTGTTGTATCATCATATTCAGGGAACCCATGGCCAGGATAGCTGTCGTCGTCCTCTTCTTCTTCATTGTCTTCCATCATAACCCCTCTTTCTCCGTGCTTGGTCCAAACATTATAGTGGGGCATGAAACCGGACTTAAACAGGTGGACGTGAATGGTTCTTGACGTAGAGTAATTGTGACCATTCTTACAGCGAGCACATGGACAAGGCATAAAACCATCCGCCCGCTTGTTTGCCTCAGCCGCAAACAGAAAAGTATGCACGCCCTCAACGAACTGGGGAGAGCATCGGTCATCGTACATCCATTGCTGGCTCATCTTCATTACACAACACCGAATAGACCAAATTAATACAAGTTCATACATAAAGTTCATACAACACTTAAATGCAACAAATAACTCTCTAGCTAAAGCATTTAAATGCAACAACAAATATGATCAAGATCGCAACTAAGGTAACAATGGATCCAACAGCATAATGATACCAAGCCTCACTATCGATGGCATATTTTCTAATCTTTCTAATCTTCAAGCGCATTTTCTCCATCTTGATCTTGCGATCATCGACGACATCGGCAACATGCAACTCCAATTCCATCTTCTCCTCCTCAATTCTTTTCAATTTTTCTTTCAAGTACTCGTTTTCTCTTTCAACTAAATTTAACCTCTCGACAATAGGGTCGGTTGGAATTTCCGGTTCACATACCTCCTAGAAAAAATTTCTATGTCAACTTGATGGGCATAATTTGTCATAAACACGAAATGCAACTAGTTTTAAAAGAGAATATATATACCACATCCGAATCATAACAAGGACGAGGGCCGACGGGGACGGATATCAAAACCATGGCACTATATGTATAACAAACAACGTACGGGTAAGATAATCATACGAGTAACTATATATCCAAATCACACAAACATCAATTTTTATATAAAATTTCATGAACAAGAGGCTCACCACAAGGTGGTGCCGGCGATGGGACGGTGCGGGCGATCGACGGTGGTTACGACGGAGATTTAGAAGGCACTAAGTAAACCACACCTACATATGCAAACTAAGTGTTATTTTTGACCTCAAATTGCATATAAATCAAATACTAGCACACACACACACACACACACACACACACACACATATATATATATATATATCCTCCCAAATTACTAAACTCACAAATTAATCACTATATAAAGCATTGCAAGAGCTAATCTAGCAATGAGAGATGAAAGGACAAAGTTGCTAACCTTTGTGATCATTTGAATGGATGGGGGCCTTGAAATCTTGACAAATTTTGGGCAAAATGTGTGATGAGCTCGAGGGGAAGAGGGGAAGAACAGAGAGGAGAGGGGAAAGGGGAAGAACAGAGCGAGCTCGGGTGGACGAAGGTTTTATGTAGGATGACCTTTAGTACCGGTTCGTGCCAAGAACCGGTACTAAAGGGGCTGGAGGGGCCCCAGTCTGACAACATCCTGCCACCACTCTCATTAGTACCGGTTCGTGGCACGAACCGGTGCTAAAGGTTCGCCACGAACCGGTACTAATGAAAGCGGCCCGGCTAGCCGTTGGAACTGGCACTAATGTATACATTAGTGCCGGCTCAAATACAAACCGGCACTAATGTGCTTCACGTTTGACCCTTTTTTCTACTAGTGTATATCAGATGTATCTAAGCACCATCAGTTCCCCAATGCGGTCTGGTTGGGATGGCTATGACAGTAATCCTCGAACATTGACTCTACACGTTTCTCCCATAATTCTCTGATGTTAGTCGCCTCACAGAACACTAGAATAGTCGCAAAAAGCCTTCTTAGAGAACAAGGCATCTGGAAAGTGGCACCTCAGTCAAACAATCATCAAGAGAATAGTCTAGAAGTCAAGGAGAGCTTTCCATGTACAATTTCCAAATCGTCGTATTAAGTCACACCTCAAACATGACTAGGAGGACTCGCAAGAAGTATCTCTCACCTTCAGCTAGCTAGGTTCGCATACACCAATTCTACCAACTTTACTCCCTCCGGAGTAGGCGAGGCGTTCGGCGCGTGCGGGGGTCGCTCTCCCAACAATTGCTAGTAAAAGTTCAAATGCAATTTGCCAAACCAAAATACTCAGCAACAACTGACGGAGTATATATTACTCTTATCGCAGGACTGTATTTTCACATGTCAGACATTATTTCTCGGGACAATCTTGAACATATGTCAGCCAATTTGACTAGCTAGGCTGGAAATTTAAGGAGCGGGTAAAGGAGGAGGAGAGGACGTAGTCATGGCCACGAACATGTCTTGCAAAGATGAGGATGTGTTACACTTTCTCTTGCACTCATCCATGGTGCGGTAGAAGACGCTATTTACCAAACAATGGAAGCAACCACCGTCCCCATAATCGTTAGGACCTACATCAACGCATAGCCCGTGCGGTATAACGATCTTCTTGCTATCCGTGTCAGCCATGATTCGGCCGGTATATTATGGAATAATGACAAACGAACAATCATCGTTATGCAATTATTTTAGACAAATATAAATAAAGGACGCAACAGATTAGACAAGAAGCAAAATAGAAAGGCCTTCACTAGCTATACTACGTACATACTTCCTACCAGGAGAAGTGAAGAAAAATTAAGCATTATGCAGATAGAGAAGTATTGGTGTGCTAGCTGCCTTACATTGAGCAACGGTGGCAGAGCATACGAGATGTAGACAGACTAGGGCTGCTATTGCAAGGATGTGAATCGTGTACTTGTCCATGCCCCACCTGATGCAACACTAGCTAGGCATGCACTCGATCACTTTGGTTGACAGTGAAAAATGTTTGGCTACCAATATATAGAGAGGGATTGAGAGAAGAGAGAAGTGGTCATCCATATCCCTAAACATCAATCAATAAAATTGGAATTATTTAATATCATCCCATAATATGAACCCTCATTAAATTCATAAATCAAGTAAGATCAATTTTCTCCTTTTTTAGACACGTTCCGAAATTTTGGTGGCAGAATAGATGCGCGGGTTAGGAGTGTCAGATTTATCTCCTATGTCTATATTTGTATATTTTTGAATTGTAATGAATTCTCCAATATTTATTGCCTTGTACTCCTATGGTCTAGTACCTGTTGCAATTTTTCTTTTGAGAAAACGGTGTACTACTTTTAGCAATAGCATTAACTAGGCCTAGTTTTTGAACCAGAGATTTATATTAGACCACAATATCCCCGCACAAAAAAATATTAGGAACACAAGATACACATGACTTTCGAATGGTTCATCCAATCCACCTGGGGGCGACAAGCGAACATTTTGTTTTTTAGGGAAAGCCTGCTGGCACTTCCCTCTCTATATCTATATCTATCTATATCTATATACTACCTACAAGAAACATAAGGGAAGATTCGTCTTGGATACAGGGCCCGTCTCTCCTTGAGATTGGGATGAACTAGCTACTTATTTGTCCTACATTTGTTGGATTTGGATCTTGGATCTTCATATGTGTATGTGGATTTAGTGGATGTGTGATTGGATCTTTGTCCTGAGTGTTTCCTCTTTGTGTGTTTTCCCCTTGATTTCTCCTTTCCCCTCCTCCAACAGTGAAAAAATCGCTAGCAAGGGCTTGGCCCTATAACACTTATACAGATAAGTTTCCCCGGCCACTTGGACTGTCAAGAAAATTTGGCTCCTATTATTGACCACGTGATCCTATATTTCATCAAAACCAGCATGTTGCTCGATGTTCAAAGATGTAAACATATCAAGAGGCTCGTAGTCAACACCGAATGACAGCTCCTCCCATACCTCTATCAAGTGGTCGCTAGAACAATCACCATCTATTTCAACCACCTCTGGAAGGCCATAAGTTTTGATATCCTTCCCCATCTAGTGAGCAATATATCGGATGTATCTAAGCACCATCAGTTTCCCAATGTGGTCTGGTTGGGATGGCTACGACAGCAATCCTCGAGCATTGACTCTAGACGTTTCACCCAACATTCTCTGATGTTAATCACCACGCGGAACACTAGAATAGTCGCAAAAAGCCTTCTTAGAGAACAAGGCATCTGGAAAGTAGCACCTCAGTCAAACAATCATCAAGGGAATTGTCTAAAGGTCAAGGAGAGATTTCCATGTACAATTTTCAAATCGTCGTATTAAGTCACACCTCTAACATGACTAGGAGGACTCTTAAGAAGTATCTCTCACCTTCAGCTACGTTCACATACACAATTTCTACCAACTTGTCCCCTTTGTTTTCTTCTTTGACACATTTTCTTATTCTTAATCCACCAGGAAGAATTCTAGGAACTCTTTGTACAAGAATTTCTTCCCGTAAGGATCCTTCCAGTTCATCCAAATATATTCTGTGAGCATGGTTCTGGAAGAAGATGGCTTTCTGACGACAATCTCTGGATTATCAGTCGATTGCCACTAGATAACGGCTAAGAAAATCGGTGCCCTAGCGGGAGTCATCGGAGAACATGGGTGTGCGCAGCACCAGAGTGGATGAAGACGACGTCGCCAAGGCCAGCCGAGTGCTGGTTTGGGAATGGGAGCTTGGGGAAGACAAGAATAGGATGGCTCATGAGAGCCAGTGTAGATGCGAACCCTCATGATAGGGTAGAAGAACTCACCGTCATCGGATCTTGGACAGGGGCGGCCTCCCCTGGTCATCCATAGCCATAGGACAGAGAGATCGATGGACATTTTTGTACGCGAGTGATCCATGGACTTGAAGAGAGGAGGTGCAGTGACTTTGTACATCGGTACATTATGGGCCACCAGTAGACGCGTTCACCTCTGTATTCTAAAACGTATATGTAGCAAAAAGTTAACTGGCACAGATCCCAAGCTAAGTTGTACGACTCAAATTTCTAAAGCATCTGCGCTTGGAAGTCATTTCGTCGCTCTCCCAACAATTGCTAGTAAAAGTTCAAATGCAATTTGCCAAACCAAAATACTCAGCAACAATTAACTGCCGGAGTACATATTACTCTTATTGCAGAACTGCATTTTCACACATCAGACATTTTTCTTGGGACAATCTCCAACATATGTAAGCCAATCTGGCTAGGCTATGTTAGACTAGAAATTTAAGGAGCGTGTAAAGAAGGAGGGGACGTAGACGAGGTTGTGTTACACTTGCTCTTGCACTCATCCATACTGCGGTAGAAGGCATCATTTACCAAACAATGGAAGCAACCACCGTCCCCACAATCGTCAGGACCTACTTGAACGCATAGCCCGTATGGTAGAGCGATCTTCTTCCTATCCTTATCGGCCATGTTTCGGCCTGCATTTTATGGGATAATAACAAACGAACAACCATTGTTATGAAATTGTTTGAGAGTAGTATAAATAAAGGACGCGACAGATTAGAGAAGAAGCAAAATAGAAAGGCCTTCACTAGCTACACTACGTACATACTCCCTCCGTTCCTAAATATTTGTCTTTCTAGATATTTCAAATGACTACTACATACGGATGTATGTAGACATATTTTAGAGTGCAGATTCACTCATTTTGCTCCGTATGTAGTCACTTGTTGAAATGCCTAGAAAGACAAGTATTTAGGAACGGAGGGAGTACTTCATACCAGGATAAGTGAAGAAAAAATAAGCATTGTGCAGATACAGAAGTATTGGTGTGCTAGCTGCCTTACATTGAGCAACGGTGGCAGAGCATACGAGATGTAGACAGACTAGGGCTGCTATTGCAAGGATGCGAATCGTGTACTTGTCCATGCCCCACCCGATGCAACACTAGCTAGGCAGGCACTCGATCACTTTGGTTGACGATGAGAAATGTTTGGCTACCAATATATAGAGAGGGGTTGAGAGAAGAGAGAACTGGTCATCCATATCCCATAAACATCAATCAATAAAATTGGAATTATTTAATATCATGCCATAATATGAACCCTCATTAAATTCATAAATCAAGTAAGATCAATTTTCTCCCTTTTTAGACACATTCCGAAATTTTGGTGGCAGAATAGGTACGCGGGTTAGGAGTGTCGGATTTATCTCCTGTGTCTATATTTGTATATTTTTTAATTGTAATTAATTCTCTAATATTTATTGCCTTGTATGGTCTAGTACCTTTTGCAATTTTTTCTTTTGAGATGAGAAAACGGTGTACTACTTTTAGTAATAGCATTAACTAGGCCTAGTTTTTGAACGAGAGATTTATATTAGGACTACAATATCCATGCAAAAAAATATTAGGACCACGATATACAGGTGACGTTCGAACGGTTCATCCAATACACCTAGGGGGGACAAGCGAACATTTTGTTTTTTGGCCACTACTGGGCACCGGCACGCCGTTCAGCCGGCTTGCCCCTAGCCGTTTGATCTGTACATACAGCCGTCAGATTTGTCCCTAGAGTCAAAAAAAGAAGTCAGATATGTCCTGTCCTCCTCATCATTAACCTCTGCACGTGAAAAACGAGAGGAAAAGGAGAGCCGCCCTTGCACGCGCCGACCACCTCGCCTCCTCGTCTTCCCTCACCGCTGGTCGCTGCCCTCGCCGCGCCACCGGTCGCCGCCCTCGTCGCCGGTCACCGCCTACACTTTTGGCCGGCTCCACGCTTGTAGCCGCGTCCACCCATGGAGGCAGCTCCGGTGGCGACGGCAGCAGCTCGCCGGTGAGCTCCATGGTTGCAGCACTCTGATGCGCCGTCGCCGCCCACCTCGCCGCCGAAGCTCGCTGCCCGGGATTGCGTCAGCAACGGCCAAGATTCAACGTCGTTCATGGATATAGCAAAAAAAACGCCGGTCGTAGCAAAAAAGAATGATAGTTGCAGCAAAATTCATCGTCCCCACTGTCGCTGGTCGCGACTCCGCCATGATGGATGTAGCAAAATCCTTCACCGATAGTAGCAAAATCAAAAGACGGTTGCAGCAAAATAATCTTGCCGTCGTCATCGGTCGCAGCTCCACCATGATGGATGCAGCAAAATCACATGCCGGTTCCAGCTCTGGATTTTGCCAATTGTAGCAAAACCAAAAGTTGGTTCCAGCTCAGAGCTTCTTACCGGAACAACTCGCTTGTTTGCAAACCACCTCATGGTCGCTGCTTTCGCCGGTCGCCGTGGTAGCAAAAAAGCTCAAGGGTAGAAGCTTTTTCCTTGTCAGTTGCAACAAATGAGGACGGCCGCCTTCGCCGCCGTAGAAAACAAACCAAACGATGCAGCAAAACCACTTGCTGGTTCCAGCTATGGATTTGCTGGTTGTAGCAAAACACGACATAGGCTACAACTTTGCTCTATGGGGCTGTAGGAAAAAAGTGCCGGCATGGTCTTCTTTCCCAGCACCGGCGGCCATGGTTAGTAGCAAAAATGCGCCGCCGGTTGCGGCTCTGACACTCTCCGAGCCCTGTACGGAGAGGTGGAGGGTGCATACAACTGTGGTTGTCAAAGACAACAACGACGAGTGGTGCGGCCGTTAAACATGGCGGCCGCCGCGCAGCACCGACGAAGTTTCCCGTTGTAGTCGTGGTCGGGCGCGGCCCCTCCGAGCAACATCGGGCAAGGCCTAGAGTGCAAACGCCTCCGGTGGCATCCATTGGCATGACGACGATGGCGGTGCGCATTGCACTGCAGCCAAAAGCTGACTGGTGGAGGAGAGAAGATGGTCAACGTGAAGAGGAACGAGTGGCCAGGAAAAATAGAAGATAAGGTGAAGGGTCCACCAGGCAGGCTCGCCATAGAGGCAACCAAACGTGATAAAAATTTATGGAGATTTTTTTTAGAATATATGTGATTTTGGAGAGTGGAATCAATGCAAATGGAGGCCCACGGCCTCCACTACCCATAGCATTAACTACTTCTAGCAATAGCATTAACTAGGCCTAGGTTTTGAATTTTGAACAAGAGATTTATATTAGGACTACAATATCCATGCAGAAGAAATATTAGGACCACGATATACACGTGACGTTCGAACGGTTCATCCAATCCACCTAGGGGGGACAAGCGAACATTTTGTTTTTTGGCCACTACTGGGCGCTGGCGCGCCGGCCATATTTTTTGGCTGGTCTGCCCGTAGCCGTTTGATCGGCACATACAACCGTCCGATTTGTCCCTAGAGTCAAAAAAAGTCAGATTTGTTCTGTCCTCCTCATCGTTAACCTCTGCACGTGAAAACGAGAGGAAAAGGAGCACCGCCCCCGCACGCGCCGACCGCCTCGCCTCCTCATCTTCCCTCACCGCTGGTCGCCGCCCTCGCCGCACCACCGGTCGCTGGCCTCATCGCCGGTCGCCGCCTACATTTCTGGCCGGCTCCACGCTTGTAGCCACGTCCACCCACGGAGGCAGCTCCGGCGGCGACAGCAGTAGCTCGCCGGCGAGCTCCATGGTTGCAGCACTCTGATGCGCCATCGCCGCCCCCCTCGCCATAGAAGCTCGCTGCCCGGGATTGTGTCAGCAGCGGCCAAGATTCAACATCGTTCATGGATGTAGCAGAAAAAAACGCTGGTCGTAGCAAAAAAGAATGATAGTTGCAGCAAAATCCGTCGTCCCCACTGTCGCTGGTCGCGACTCTACCATGATGGATGTAGCAAAATCCCTCACCGATAGTAGAAAAATCAAAAGACAGTTGCAGCAAAATAATCTTGCCACCGTCACCGGTCGCAGCTCCGCCATGATGGATGCAGAAAAATCACATGCCGGTTCCAGCTCTGGATTTTGCCGATTGTAGCAAAACCAAAAGCTGGTTCCAGCCCAGAGCTTCTTACGAAACAACTCGCTTGTTTGCAAACCACCTCGTGGTCGCTGCTTTCGTCGATCGCCATGGTAGCAAAAAAGCTCAGGGGTAGAAGGTTTTTCCTTGTCAGTTGCAACAAATGAGGACGGCCGCATTCACCGCCGTAGAAAACAAACCAAACGATGCAGCAAAACCACTTGTTGGTTCCAGCTATGGATTTGCTGGTTGTAGCAAAACATGACAGAGGCCAAGGAAGAAGAAGGAGGGGGATCTCCCTGTCGGGGAACGTAGTAATTTCAAAAAAATTCCTACGCACACGCAAGATCATGGTGATGCATAGCAACGAGAGGGGAGAGTGTGATCTACATACCCTTGTAGACCGACAGCGGAAGCGTTAGCACAACGCGGTTGATGTAGTCGTACGTCTTCACGGCCCGACCGATCAAGCACCGAAACTACGGCACCTCCGAGTTTTAGCACACGTTCAGCTCGATGACGATCTCCGGACTCCGATCCAGCAAAGTGTCGGGGAAGTGTTCCGTCAGCACGACGGCGTGGTGACGATCTTGATGTACTACCGTCGCAGGGCTTCGCCTAAGCACCGCTACAATATTATCGAGGATTATGGTGGAAGGGGGCACCGCACACGGCTAAGAATATGATCACGTGGATCAACTTGTGTGTCTAGGGGTGCCCCCTGCCCCCGTATATAAAGGAGGAGGGGAAGGTGCGGCCGGCCAGGAGGAGGGCGCGCCAGGAGGAGTCCTACTCCCACCGGGAGTAGGATTCCCCCCCCCCTTTCCTAGTTGGAATAGGATTCGGGAGGGGGAAAGAGGAGAGAGAGAAGGAAGGGGGGGCGCCGCCCCCCTCTCATTGTCCTATTCGGACTAGGGGGGAGGGGCGCGTGGCCCAGCCCTGGCCACCTCTCCTCTCTTCCACTAAAGCCCACTAAGGCCCATATACCTCCCGGGGGGTTCCGGTAACCTCCCGGTACTCTGGTAAAATCCCGATTTCACCTGGAACACTTCCAATATCCAAATATAGGCTTCCAATATATCAATCTTTATGTCTCGACCATTTCGAGACTTCTCGTCATGTCCGTGATCACATCCGGGACTCCGAACAAACTTTGGTACATCAAAATGCATAAACTCATAATATAACTGTCATCAAAACCTTAAGTGTGCGGACCCTACGGGTTCGAGAACAATGTAGACATGACCGAGACACGTCTCCGGTCAATAACCAATAGCGGAACCTGGATGCTCATATTGGCTCCCACATATTCTATGAAGATCTTTATCGGTCAGACCGCATAACAACATACGTTGTTCCCTTTGTCATCGGTATGTTACTTGCCCGAGATTCGATCGTCGGTATCTTAATACCTAGTTCAATCTCGTTACCGGCAAGTCTCTTTACTCGTTCTTTAATACATCATCTCGCAACTAACTCATTAGTTGCAATGCTTGCAAGGCTTATGTGATGTGCATTACCGAGAGGGCCCAGAGATACCTCTCCGACAATCGGAGTGACAAATCCTAATCTCGAAATACGCCAACCCAACATGTACCTTTGGAGACACATGTAGAGCTCCTTTATAATCACCCAGTTATGTTGTGACGTTTGGTAGCACACAAAGTGTTCCTCCGGCAAACGGGAGATGCATAATCTCATAGTCATAGGAACATGTATAAGTCATGAAGAAAGCAATAGCAACATACTAAACGATCGAGTGCTAAGCTAACGGAATGTGTCAAGTCAATCACATCATTCTTCTAATGATGTGATCCCGTTAATCAAATAACAACTCTTTTGTTCATGGTTAGGAAACATAACCATCTTCGATTAACGAGCTAGTCAAGTAGAGGCATACTAGTGACACTCTGTTTGTCTATGTATTCACACATGTATTATGTTTCCGGTTAATACAATTCTAGCATGAATAATAAACATTTATCATGATATAAGGAAATAAATAACTTTATTATTGCCTCTAGGGCATATTTCCTTCAGTCTCCCACTTGCACTAGAGTCAATAATCTAGTTCACATCGCCATGTGATTCAACACTAATAGTTCACATCACCATGTGATTAACACCCATAGTTCACATTGTCATGTGACCTATACCCAAAGGGTTTACTAGAGTCAGTAATCTAGTTCACATTGCTATGTGATTAACACCCAAAGAGTACTAAGGTGTGATCATGTTTTGCTTGTGAGAGAAGTTTAGTCAACGGGTCTGCCATATTCAGATCCGTAAGTATTTTGCAATTTTCTATGTCTACAATGCTTTGCACGGAGCTACTTTAGCTAATTGCTCCCACTTTCAATATGTATCCAGATGAAGACTAAGAGTCATCCGGATCAATGCCAAAACTTGTATCGACGTAACCCTTTTACGACGAACCTTTTGTCACCTCCATAATCGAGAAACATATCCTTATTCCACTAAGGATAATTTTTGACCGCTGTCCAGTGATCTACTCCTAGATCACTATTGTACTCCCTTGCCAAAATTAGTGTAGGGTATACAATAGGTCTGGTACACAGCATGGCATACTTTTTATAGAACCTATGGCCAAGGCATAGGGAATGACTTTCATTCTCATTCTATTTTCTGCCGTGGTCGGGCTTTGAGTCTTACTCAATTTCACACCTTGTAACACAGGCAAGAATTCTTTCTTTGACTGTTCCATTTTGAACTACTTCAAAATCTTGTCAAGGTATGTACTCATTGAAAAAAACTTATCAAGCATCTTGATCTATCTCTATAGATCTTGATGCTCAATGTGTAAGCAGCTTCACCGAGGTTTTCTTTGACAAAATCCTTTCAAACACTCCTTTATGCTTTGCAGAATAATTCTACATTATTTCCGATCAACAATATGTCATACACATATACTTATCAGAAATGCTGTAGTGCTCCCACTCACTTTCTTGTAAATACAGGCTTCACTGCAAGTCTGTATAAAACTATATGCTTTGATCAACTTATCAAAGCGTATATTCCAACTCCGAGATGCTTGCACCAGTCCATAGATGGATCGCTGGAGCTTGCATATTTTGTTAGCACCTTTAGGATTGACAAAACCTTCTGGTTGTATCATATACAACTCTTCTTTAAATCCATTAAGGAATGTACTTTTGTTTATCCATTTTCCAGATTTCATAAAAATGCGGCAATTGCTAACATGATTTGGACAGACTTAAGCATCGCTACGAGTGAGAAAATTTCATCGTAGTCAACACCTTGAACTTTGTCAAGAACTTTTTTCGACAAGTCTAGCTTTGTAGATAGTAACACTACTATCAGCGTCCGTCTTCCTCTTGAAGATCCATTTATTTTCTATGGCTTGCCGATCATCGGGCAAATCCATCAAAGTCCATACTTTGTTCTCATACATGGATCATATCTTAGATTTCATGGCCTCAAACCATTTCGCGGAATCTGGGCTCATCATCGCTTCCTCATAGTTCGCAAGTTCGTCATGGTCTAGTAACATGACTTCCAGAACAGGATTACCGTACCACTCTGGTGCGGATCTCACTCTGGTTTACCTACGAGCTTCGGTAGTAACTTGATCTGAAGTTACATGATCATCATCATTAGCTTCCTCACTAATTGGTGTAGTAGTCACAAGAACAGATTTATATGATGAACTACTTTCCAATAAGGGAGAAGGTACAATTACCTTATCAAGTTTTCTACTTTCCTCCCACTCACTTCTTTCGAGAGAAACTCCTTCTCTAGAAAGGATCCATTCTTAGCAATGAATGTCTTGCCTTCAGATCTGTGATAGAAGGTGTACCCAACAGTCTCCTTTGGGTATCCTATGAAGACATATTTCTCCGATTTGGGTTTGAGCTTATCAGGATGAAACTTTTTCACATAAGCATCACAACCCAAAACTTTAAGAAATGACAACTTTGGTTTCTTGCCAAACCATAATTCAGATTGTGTCGTCTCAATGGATTTAGATGGTGCCCATTTTAACGTGAATGCAGTTGTCTCTAATGCATAACCCCAAAACGATAGTGGTAGATCGGTAAGAGACATCATAGATTGCACTATATCCAATAAAGTACGGTTATGACGATCGGACACACCATTATGCTGTGGTGTTCCAGGTGGCATGAGTTTGTGAAACTATTCCACAATGTTTTAATTGAAGACCAAACTCGTAACTCAAATATTTGTCTCCGTGATCAGATCGTAGAAACTTTTTTTTCTTGTCACGATGATTTTCCACTTCACCCTGAAATTATTTGAACTTTTCAAATGTTTCAGACTTATGTTTCATCAAGTAGATATACTCATATCTGCTCAAATCATCTGTGAAGATCAGAAAATAATGATACCTGTCGCGAGCCTCAATATTCATCGGACCACATACATCAGTATGTATGATTTCCAACAAATCTGTTGCTCGCTCCATTGTTCCGAAGAACAGAGTCTTAGTCATCTTGCCCACGAGGCATGGTTCGCAAGCATCAATTGATTCATAATCAAGTGATTCCAAAATCCCATCAGCATGGAGTTTCTTCATGCGCTTTACACCAATATGACCTAAATGGCAGTGCCACAAATAAGTTGCACTATCCATATTAACTTTGCATCTTTTGGTTTCAATATTATGATTATGTGCATCACTATGATCGAGATCCAACAAACTATTTTCATTGGGTGTGTAACCATATAAGGTTTTATTCATGTAAACAGAACAACAATTTATTCTCTTACTTAAATGATAACCGTATAAACATGATCAAATCACATTCATGCTCAACGCAAACACCAAATAACACTTATTTAGGTTCAACACTAATCCCAAAATTATAGGGAGTGTGCGATGATGATCATATCAATCTTGGAACCACTTCCAACACACATCGCCACTTCACCCTTAACTAGTCTCTATTTATTCTGCAACTCCCGTTTCGAGTTACTAATCTTAGCAACTGAACTAGTATCAAATACTGAGGGGTTGCTATAAACACTAGTAAAGTACACATCAATAACATGTATATCAAATATACTTATGTTCACTTTGCCATCCTTCTTATCCGCCAAATACTTGGGGCAGTTCCACTTCCAGTGACCAGTCCCTTTGCAGTAGAAGCACTCAGTCTCAGGCTTAGGATCAGACTTGGGCTTCTTCACTTGAGCAGCAACTTGCTTGCCATTCTTCTTGAAGTTCCCCTTCTTCCCTTTGCCCTTTTCTTGAAACTAGTGGTATTGTCAACCATCAACACTTGATGTTTTTCTTGATTTCTACCTTCGTTGATTTCAGTATCACGAAGAGCTTGGGAGTTGTTTCCGTTATCCCTTGCATATTATAGTTCATCACGAAGTTCTACTAACTTGGTGATGGTGACTAGAGAATTCTGTCAATCACTATCTTATCTGGAAGATTAACTCCCACTTGATTCAAGCGATTGTAGTACCCAGACAATCTGAGCACATGCTCACTAGTTGAGCGATTCTCCTCCATCTTTTAGCTATAGAACTTGTTGGAGACTTCATATCTCTCAACTCGGGTATTTGCTTGAAATATTAACTTCAACTTCTGGAACATATCATATGGTCCATGACGTTCAAAACGTCTTTGAAGTCCCGATTCTAAGCCATTAAGCATGGTGCACTAAACTATCAAGTAGTCATCATATTGAGCTAGCCAAACGTTCATAACGTCTGCATCTGCTCCTGCAATAGGTCTGTCAGCTAGCGGTGCATCAAGGACATAATTCTTCTGTGCAGCAATGAGGATAAACCTCAGATCACGGATCCAATCCGCATCATTGCTACTAACACCTTTAAACACAATTTTCTCTAGGAACATATCAAAATAAACACAGGGAAGCAACAACGCGAGCTATTGATCTACAACATAATTTGCAAAATACTACCAGGACTAAGTTCATGATAAATTTAAAGTTCAATTAATCATATTACTTAAGAACTCCCACTTAGAAAGACATCCCTCTAATCTTCTAAGTGATCACGTGATCCAAATCAACTAAACCATGTCCGATCATCACGTGAGATGGAGTAGTTTCAATGGTGAACATCACTATGTTGATCATATCTACTATATGATTCACGCTCGACCTTTCGTTCTCCGTGTTCCGAGGCCATATCTGTATATGCTTGGCTCGTCAAGTATAACCTGAGTATTCCGCGTGTGCAACTGTTTTGCACCCGTTGTATTTGAACATAGAGCCTATCACACCCGATCATCACGTGGTGTCTCAGCACGACGAACTTTCGCAACGGTGCATACTCAGGGAGAACACTTCTTGATAATTAGTGAGAGATCATCTTATAATGCTACTGTCAATCAAAGCAAGATAAGATGCATAAAAGATAAACATCACATGCAATCAATATAAGTGATATGATATGGCCATCATCATCTTGTGCTTGTGATCTCCATCTTCGAAGCACCGTCGTGATCACCATCGTCACCGGCGCGACACCTTGATCTCCATCGTAGCATCGTTGTCGTCTCGCCAATCTTATGCTTCCACGACTATCGCTACCGCTTAGTGATAAAGTAAAGCATTACAGCGTGATTGCATTGCATACAATAAAGCGACAACCATATGGCTCCTGCCAGTTGCCGATAACTCGGTTACAAAATATGATCATCTCATACAATAAAATTTAGCATCATGTCTTGACCATATCACATCACAACATGCCCTGCAAAAACAAGTTAGACGTCCTCTACTTTGTTGTTGCAAGTTTTACGTGGCTGCTACGGGTTTAAGCAAGAACCAATCTTACCTACGCATCAAAACCACAACGATAGTTTGTCAAGTTGGTGTTGTTTTAACCTTCGCAAGGACCGGGCGTAGCCACACTCGGTTCAACTAAAGTTGGAGAAACTGTCACCCGCTAGCCACCTTTGTGCAAAGCACGTCGGGAGAACCGGTCTCGCGTAAGCGTACGCGTAATGTCGGTCCGGGCCGCTTCGTCCAACAATACCGCCGAACCAAAGTATGACATGCTGCTAAGCAGTATGACTTATATCGCCCACAACTCACTTGTGTTCTACTCGTGCATATAACATCAACACATAAAACCTGGCTCTGATACCACTGTCAGGGAACGTAGTAATTTCAAAAAATTTCCTACGCACACGCAAGATCATGGTGATGCATAGCAACGAGAGGGGAGAGTGTGATCTACATACCCTTGTAGACCGACAGCGGAAGCGTTAACACAACGCGGTTGATGTAGTCGTACGTCTTCACGGCCCGACCGATCAAGCACCGAAACTACGGCACCTCCGAGTTTTAGCACACGTTCAGCTCGATGACGATCCCCGGACTCCGATCCAGCAAAGTGTCGGGGAAGAGTTCCGTCAGCACGACAGCGTGGTGACGATCTTGATGTACTACCGTCGCAGGGCTTCGCCTAAGCACCGCTACAATATTATCAAGGATTATGGTGGAAGGGGGCACCGCACACGGCTAAGAATATGATCACGTGGATCAACTTGTGTGTCTAGGGGTGCCCCCTGCCCTCGTATATAAAGGAGCAGGGGAAGGTGCGGCCGGCCAGGAGGAGGGCGCGCCAGGAGGAGTCCTACTCCCACCGGGAGTTGGAATCCCCCCCTTTCCAAGTTGGAATAGGATTCGGGAGGGGGAAAGAGGAGAGAGAGAAGGAAGGGGGGGTGCCGCCCCCTCTCATTGTCCTATTCGGACTAGGGGGGGAGGGGCGCGCGGCCCAGCCCTGGCCACCTCTCCTCTCTTCCACTAAAGCCCACTAAGGCCCATATACCTCCCGGGGGGTTCCGGTAACCTCCCGGTACTCCGGTAAAATCCCGATTTCACCCGGAACACTTCCGATATCCAAATATAGGCTTCCAATATATCAATCTTTATGTCTCGACCATTTCGAGACTTCTCGTCATGTCCGTGATCACATCCGGGACTCCGAACAAACTTCGGTACATCAAAATGCATAAACTCATAATATAACTGTCATCAAAACCTTAAGCGTGTGGACCCTACGGGTTCGAGAACAATGTAGACATGACCGAGACACGTCTCCGGTCAATAACCAATAGCGGAACCTGGATGCTCATATTGGCTCCCACATATTCTACGAAGATCTTTATCGGTTAGACCGCATAACAACATACGTTGTTCCCTTTGTCATCGGTATGTTACTTGCCCGAGATTCGATCGTCGGTATCTTAATACCTAGTTCAATCTCATTACCGGAAAGTCTCTTTACTCGTTCTGTAATACATCATCTCGCAACTAACTCATTAGTTGCAATGCTTGCAAGGCTTATGTGATGTACATTACCGAGAGGGCCCAGAGATACCTCTCCGACAATCGGAGTGACAAATCCTAATCTCGAAATACGCCAACCCAACATGTACCTTTGGAGACACCTGTAGAGCTCCTTTATAATCACCCAGTTACGTTGTGACGTTTGGTAGCACACAAAGTGTTCCTCCGGCAAACGGGAGATGCATAATTTCATAGTCATAGGAACATGTATAAGTCATGAAGAAAGCAATAGCAACATACTAAACGATCGAGTGCTAAGCTAACGGAATGGGTCGAGTCAATCACATCATTCTTCTAATGATGTGATCCCGTTAATCAAATAAGAACTCTTTTGTTCATGGTTAGGAAACATAACCATCTTCGATTAACGAGCTAGTCAAGTAGAGGCATACTAGTGACACTCTGTTTGTCTATGTATTCACACATGTATTATGTTTCTGGTTAATACAATTCTCGCATGAATAATAAACATTTATCATGATATAAGGAAATAAATAACTTTATTATTGCCTCTAGGGCATATTTCCTTCACTCCCCCCTCTCTCCTGGTGGCGTCGGAGTGCCGTCGGGGCTAGGATCATGATTGCGATCTACACCAACAACCTTGCTATCGTCCACACCAACGTTCTCGCCCTCTATGCAGCGGTGTAACCTCTCTATTCCCGATGTAATTCTCTGCTTAACCATGGTGCTCAACACTATATTATTATCCAATGATATGTGGCTACCCTATGATGTTTGAGTAGATCTGTTTTGTCCCATGGGTTGATAGATGATCGTGACTGGTTTGAGTTGTATATTTCATTTTGATGTTGTCGTATGGTGACCTCTGTGTCGCGCAAACATGAGGGATCCCCGCTGTAGGGTGTTGCAATACGTTCATGATTCGCTTATTGGGGGTGGTGTGAGTGACAGAAGCACATACCCGAGTAAGGGGGTTGTTGCACTACAAAAAAAAGACACATCCGTGACATTTTGGGCCGAACGAAAAAAATTATGTCATACTTATGACACTTCTATGACGATAATTGTGACAAAACCCGGTATCATCATAGATGTGGTGGGGTCCTACTTCTATGACAAAAAATCATGACAGAAAATGGGCTTTTCGTCCTAGGCGAACCGGAGACACAGCTGCATGACATTCTTTGGGCCGTCCATGACGGAAAAAACCGTGGAAGAAGCGAGGGCGAGGAAAATATCGGGGAGTTCCCGGTTACGGTGGGTGGTCGGAGGCCGAGCGATGCGCGTTTCTCTCGTACGTACATGCGTGTGTGAGAGGCGTTGGGATCTAACTAAACCCGAGCGAGGTGTTGGGCTCTAACTGAACCCGAGCGATTGCACTACAGGCTACGCGTTACTGAACCCAAGCGATCGATCGATCCCTTGCTGTTAACTGAACCCGATCGAGCGATTCCTTCGCTACTGCTACTAACTGAAGCCGATCGATGCTGCCTCTGGATGAACAGCGAGCATTGTTGGGGGTTTGGATGAACAGTTCCCGATGGGGGTTGGATGAACAGGAACCCGTGGTAGTAGAGGTCGTTGCCGCTGGATGGACAGTACCCCAATCGATCGAGCCAGTGGATGAACAGGACCCCGTGGAGGGCTGGTTGAACAGTAGCCAGTGGAGGGCTGGTTGAACAGTAGCCGGTGAAGGGCTGGATGAATAGTAGCCCGTGGAAGGGTGGTTGAACAGGACCCCGTGGAGAGGGCTGGTTGAACAGTAGCCCGTGGAGGCTGGATGAACAGGATCCCGTGGATGAACAGTCGCAGGTGGAGGTTGGAGGAGGTGGACAGTGGATGAACAGTAGCCCGTGGAGGCTGGAGGAGGTCGACGGTGGAGATGAACAGTATCCCGTGGAGTCCTGTTTTGCGGTATGCCACACCCCTCCCGATGAACAGGACCCCTTTTTCGACCGTAGCGCTCCAACACAAGTCCGTTTCCTCCGTTTTGCAGTACGCCACACCCCTTCCAACTGAAAATACTGCCTGGAGCCAACTGATTCAACCAAGCTCTAGCTGACCCTTCAAGCATCAAGGGAAGATGTTTCATGGCAACTTCATCATTTCCTCCACCGATCTGCACAACCACTCGGTAGTCCTCAAGCCAGGTGTCAGGCTTTGATTCACCAGTGAAATACTGACCCAAGTCGCCAACCTGAAGTTGGGAGGGATCTCTACGGCCCTGATGGCTCTGCTAAAACACTCGGGACCAGAAACATGCACTCTGCTTCCAATCGGGCGATCTCTGTCTTGCCCTTCTCTATCTGCTCGATTCCTGTCCACCAAATGTTGTACCAAAATGGACCTTGCATCAAACCCTGGTTCTCTTGGGTCGACCGGCCTCCTCCGCTCCTCACTGCACGGGCGCCTATCATCATCATACCGGGGCACGTATGATCCGCCTCTCGGAGGAGGCGTAGGCACTCGACGACGGTCATCACGATCGAGTCGACGATCATGCTGCTCATGGTTCCGACCCAAATACTGCCCTTGACGATGCCCACATCCCTCATGCCGCGGGGGTGATCTTGGGCTGTGAGCCGACTGAACGGTATCAGCCACCACAGATCTGCTATGAATTCTGTTGCGCGACTTAGATATTGCAGTGTTATGCTCTCCTACTGCTCGGAGCAGCGCTCTAATCTGCATCAAACCTCTACCAGCTTTCGACTGGGACGGCTGAATGGATTCTGCTATGCGGTCCGCAGTGGTAAGATTCTGAATCGGAGTGCGGTATACCTGTGGTTCAAGTGGAAATAGCTGCCGCTGCCGTCGACTAGACTCAGGGATCTGTCAACGAGCGCGGTTGTTGAGTGCATGCTGAAGGTTCTCCAGTCGAGTGCGCTCAGCCAAAGTGGTCAAACGCGCCGCCTCCAAGTCCCGAGCCTCAGAGGACTCGCCGACAATGGGTGTGTGGATGGCCTCCGCATTGCGGCGGTGAAGTTCCTTCCTCTGTTGAGAAGAGAGAGAGTTTCGGGGTGGTACTCTTCATGAATGCGCGACGGATCGCCGCCGCCATCGTCGCCGCCATTGTGATGCATACCAGGCGGACCGCGAGGCATATCAACCATCAGGACCTCTGCCGCGGGGTCGCTGCTGTCGCACTCGAACAGGGTCTCAATGGAGCCAGTCGAACAGGCCGTAGAGAGATCCATCGGGCTCGATTGCCGTGACTTGAGGGGTGGCCGACTGACGTGCCATCACATGCTTCACCCACCTCTGTAGCCCTGACCGACCAGATCGCTTGTGATGGAGAACAGCGAGAAGCGAAGATGTCGCGGGGGCCGACCGATACAGAGTCGACGGCTGCCGCAGAAGGACGCCACGAACGCACACGCGAAAGTGTGTCGCCCCGCGGACGGGGAGCACCTCGACATCGAGAGGAGCTTCCTAAAGCCAAGCGGAGTCATCGGCGATGAAGACGAGCGCGCCGAGACGGATCCCGCGGCCCTCAGCTGGACCTCCGCGGGAAACCATGATGAATGGACTCGGAAAAATAGCAACCTCATCGGAAAGTCGCTAAGACACCTGTCCCACGGTGGGCGCCAACTGTCGTGGTTCTAAGTCTGACAGTAAAGTAGGGGGTAGCAATGTAGTGGCAAGATCCTAGCTACGGTGAGATTGTGCATGCAAGATGTACGAGTTCAGGCCCTTCACTGTGGAAGTAACAGCCCTACGTCTTGGTGCCCGGAGGCTCGGTCGATTGGATTATGCGTGAAGTTACAGGGGGTGCGAACCCTTGTGCCAGAGGAGGGGGTGGCTTATATAGAGTGCGCCAGGACCCCAGCCATCCCACTTTACACAGGGTTCAATGTACATAAAGATGGGGCGTTCCTAGTAACGCCAGTAATTAAGTCATATAACTGATCATTAATGCTGCGGAGTGAATGTCTGACCATTGCTATCTGGAATTGGGGTATCCGAATGGAGATGTTGGTCGAGTGGGCATGCTCTCTGGTGATTCCAGCCGGTTTGAACTTGCTGTTCTTTGACTATAGGGTAGTGTCCTTGGGAGGGGTGCTTAGATCGGGTCTATTGCCCTACCCTAGATACACGGCATCGTCAGCCGGTATTAAAGGGATGGCCTGGGGGCACTGCCAAGCACGGCGGTGGTGTGAGGTCGAGGGGAGGGCGGGGCGGCGGAGGCAGGGGTCTGGGTCAGTGGTCGCTGGTGGTTCGAAAAAGATTGTCAACAGTTACTGGCAGGAGGTAGATGAAGGCCATCTGCCCGTTCCTTATAGACCGGACGGTTCATAAAAAATCGACTGACCTATTCATTTTCAGTCGACTGTTATCTTGATAGGACCACATGTGGTGGTGTGCTGGAGGAGTACCTACATTTCCTGTGCTCATATATTACAAAATCATACGGAGTAGAATCTAATTATGTTTATCATGCAATGTTGTAGAGCTATCATATGTCTCCTGTCATTTATTTTTCAGCCACCTGCTGTCTGCTACTTTTACGATGCACTAGTTCTGCACACACTTCACCCATACTCTCACTATTGTGTTTTTATGCAAGGTATTTCAGACTCTGCTGCTATGAGAGAAGCAAAAAAGAAAAGAGAGAAGTCGCTCCAACGTCGTACGCAGATAGGCCAGACACGTTTCAACCTTATAATAGGTGCAGTGTCAGCAGATGGAGACGGTAAACGTAGCTCTAGAGTTGATGACCTCGCTCCCAATGAATCGCCATCCCAGGTGCGTGCTTTAACTTCGCGGTGTCATATGTGATTGTATGCTGCATATGGTGTCTAGTTTGTATTCGAAAGGCCGAAGTTGGTCTTTGCTAAGGTAAGGAAAGATATTTTTTACATGAACCACCATCCCGGGAGCACCAGAAGTCAAATGGCTAGTCAGGGCACTGGTCGAGCCAGTGACAATCCCAGCACAGACAGGCATCACCTGGAAGCCAACTAAAAAGCCACGATGGTGGCGAAGCAGCCCGCCTCCCACCAGGCTCTCAGGTCCTAGATGATCATGCTCACCACTCCAGCCGTATGTCTAGCTTGTATTGCTTCCAATTTGGTTAAATTGCATCTGCTTAGCTTACACACTATATCTTTGAATATGACATGCCTTTCTATTTTTGGTACATACTAGTACATCTGTCTATTAACCATGTTCTTACATCAAACTAATGTTCTTGTGTATCCCTCATCAATCACTTATGATGAGGCAATCAGGCAAGTGGACTACTGTGAGAAAATATCCTCATTTAAAGATTACAGCATCAACCTCCACACATGATTCTCAAGAAACAGCAAGGCTAGATGAAGATAGTGAACTTAGCTCTATAGTTGATTACCACATTTCCCCTACACTAGCATCGCAGGTGCTTTCTCTAACTTGGCAGTGTGATATGTGGTTGCATGTTGCATATGGTGTCTAGATTGTAATTCTTCCAATCTGGTTAAATTGCATGTGATATTCTGCTTAGTTTATACATTATACCTGTTAATGTGGCATGCCTTCCTGTTTTGAGTACATAGTACATCTGTCTATTAAGCATGTCCTTACATAAAACTATTGTTTTTTGTATCCCGCATAAATTAATATGACGAGACACCTTTAGTATATGCAGTGTGATATTAGTTGCATCTTTCATATGATTTATAGCATGAGCTGCTTCTAATTTGTTAAAGTGCCATTTATGATGGGACGCTTTTAACTTGGCAGAGTCATATTGGTTGCATATTTCATGTGGTGTCTAGCTTGCATTGCTTCTTATTTGTTGAAATGGTTTCTGCTTAGTTTACACAAACAGTTGTGAATATGTCATGCCGTCCTATTTTTCGTATTATTCCATCCTGGAATCATGTGTTTGCCTTACATGAAAGTAGTGATTGTCAGTATCATGCACAAATGAGTTCTGAAGAGTGAATTTTATTGCTTTTTCTTGTCGGTTTTACTTGACAATTAAAAATCAATAAAGCGGAAGGGAGATAGCAAGGCAGCGGATGATGGTGCTCCTTCCAAATGGAGGGCCTTTATAGATTCTACTCCTCCATCCCCCCTAAGATGATTTCCAAGACAACACATGCATAGACACTCAACGTAGTTGTGTTGATGATGAGCATGTCTCCTCTAGTGCACCATCACAGGTGCTCCCTCTAACTTGGCACTGTTATATGTGGTTGTATGTTATGTATGATGTCTAGCTTATGTTGCTTCTAATTTTGTTGAATGTCATCTGCTTACTTTACACATTATACTTCTGAGTAAGACACATGTTTCTGTTTCTAGAACATACAATATCTGTCTATCACACCATGTTCTTGCATCAAAGTAGTACTGTTGTGTAACCTGCAGCAATCACTTATCATAAGACACGTTTGACTTGGGAGTGTGATATAGGTTACATCTCGCATTCTTTTCTAGCTTGTACTACTTCTAATTTGTTGAAATGGCACTTATGACGAGACAATTTTAACTTGGTAGAGTGATATTCATTGCATCTTTCATATGGTGTCTAGCTTTCATTGCTTCTAATTTGTTGAAATGCCTTCTCCTTAGTTTACACATCATAAGTTGTGAATATGCAATGTTGTGACTATGCAATGGCACTAATGACGAGAGACCTTTAACTTGGTAGTGTGATGTTGTTTGCATCTTGCATATGATTTATTTGTTGTACTGCTTTACATTTGTTTAAACGGCATTTATGATGAGACACTGTTAACTTGGAAGAGAGATATTTGTAGCATCTTTATATGGTGTCTGACGGTGTCCTGGACTAGGGGTACTCACCACATCGTCTCCCGATCAGTTGGATTGGGTCAAGGACCCCCGGGGCCATTTACTCATGGGCCAGTTCGGACAGCCGATGACATGCACAAGGAAGATTCCACAAGACTTGGTGATCAAGACAAGGACTCTTCTCCACCGGCGTATTCGACTAGGACTCTTGTTATCCTAGGCCTCTGGTACACTATATAAGCCGAGGCCATGACATTATTCATCATACCCTCAGGTTTTAGACCACAACATATGATCTTGCGGTAGATCAACTCTGTACATGATACTCCATTAATATAAACAAGAGCAGAACGTAGGGTTTTACCTCTATCAAGAGGGCCCGAACCTGGGTAAACATCATGTCCCCTGTCTCCTATTACCATCGATCCTTAGATGCACAGTTCGGGACCCCCTACCTGAGATCTTCCGGTTTAGACACCGACAATGGTGCTTTCATCGAGAGTTCCTGTGTGATCGGCGAAGGATCAATGGCTCGCCCGCAGATCAACTACGATGCCAGCATCTTCGTTGCCTGCTCAAATGGTTACCTTGGCTTGACCGAGGACCGCGCTCCATCTCCGATCGTCATGTTCGGGCGGGGGCCTTCATCAACATCAACCCCGATCTCTATCAAGATCATGGACGAATCATTCATGGAGCTCGGGGGCTCAACGTCAACATTGCCATCGGGCGATCGTGCTTATTTTTTAAACAGCGAACTTGTATCCGCTGCAACCACCTCCTCGAGCATCTCTTTGATGATTCCTTTGGTGGAGATGTGCTTATTTGAGTCTACAACAATCACGCAAAATTTCGTCGAGTTTCGATGGAGGAATCTCGGGCAATCTATGATATACCGGAGCCCTGTCAAATCTGGACGAGAATCTGGACGAGTTTATGGCGTGGTCTCCAGGACCTAGCTCGGACGTCCTTTGGAAGATCCAACCATTGATCGGCTGCGTAATTCCTATATCTACCACCTCTCAAAACTTCAGCTCGATCCGACCATCCAAACTCCGGGAAACTTCCGATTAGTGCATCACTTTTCGGATCTGTTTTCTGCGCGAATACGGATCCGACCAGAATTCATGTTTCTTTATGAACGTGATATTGGACAACCTTTTAAAGGAATTTTCTTCTATGGTATTGTGTGTTGCTTTTAACACGTGCCCATAAAATTTTAAGCCTTCTTTGAGGCACACTTCACCATCGCGCTGGTTCATACTAGTCCGGTAACATTGCTCCATGTCTGCCGACCTGCGCTAGACAGATCGTCGCTTCATTGAGCCGAGCCTAACCTTGTTGGATCATCAGCTCGGCAAGCCGAACAAGAGTTCGACATCGTGAAGGATAAATCATCACCAACACCATCGCCCCACGGATTTCACGGGTCAGGCACGCCGACATCGCCGCTCGGTCACTTCATCAATTCGGCATCGACCGCGTCACAAGTTATGACCATCGTCGGCATGGCCGCACTGTTTGCTTTTTCAAGCCGATGTCCATCACGCCGAACTGCTTCAACACCTCGGCTGACACGGCAGCTGCAACATCTCCTTACTGACCCGCTCCGTCATCTCGGCTAGACCGGGGACTTTGCTATTTCTTCATCAACATACTCCGGTGACTTCGGCGTCAACAGCCGACCAACTTCATCACGTTAGCTGGACCGGGGGCTTTGCCTCGGCGAGCCCACCTTTGCCAGCATCGCCATGCCGTCGCTTTATTGCCCATCAGGCAATGGGTGTGCGGATCGAGTCCCAATTTTGGGAGTAACCTTCCTTCAGATTGCTACAACAGATAAACCAGGTGCTATTAATCCTAGTATTCTTTCTTGCTTGGGTTTATTTTTCCCATGGAATCATTACTCTAGTTTGTTTCATCATCTGTACACAGGTCTATCAAATGGTGGCCGCATTAACAACGGTCGCATGGTGGTTCGGTCAGTTTCCGTATACAGTTCGGCGAATGTCGCATCCGAAACTCAGACCGGCCTGTGAATTTAGGCTTTGCCACGCCTTCACCATGTCACGCTGACGCCCTGCATCAACATTGACTTCGGCGCCAGGCCACATCTCTTTCAATAAATTATTTTTGCGAAAAGCAATTATCCTTTTTGGACCGCACTATTTTATGTGTGTAGGTGATCGACTTCGACTGCATCACGCGGTCACTTTGGCAAGCCGACGTCGCTGTCCCAATCGGCTCGCGTGATCACCTTGTTGGTCGTATTGCCATACTGACATGTTCGGTTGCCTCGGGGACTTCGGCATCGCTGAGAGAGCTCTACCTCATCGAGTGTTCGGCATTTATTACTCACTTTGCTTACATTATTAATTATGCAACATTTTTATTTTTATTATTATTCCTATTATCTCCGTCTTGCACTATTTTCTATGCACAGGTAAAGGATCTGGGTCGGGCAGCGCTGTCACCTTGGCGTATCGACGTACCACGTCACCTCAGCTGGACCGAGGGCTTCGTCATTACTTCATTAAGCCATGCCAGGGACTTTGGCATCACACTACCAGCCTGCATTGGCTATGCTATGTCACCACTTCGGAGTGTCGAGCTCTTCGCTCCGCCACCTCGGGACCGGCTTGGGGGCTGGGACCTTGCCCCGCCGTAAGCTCGGGCCGTGCATCGACACCGAGAACATTAACCAGCTAAGTCGCTTCCATGCTTGATGTCTACACAACATTCTTCTTGTAGACGTTGTTGGGCTTCCAAGTGGAGAGGTTTGTAGGACAATAGCAAATTTCCCTCCAGTGGATGACCTAAGGTTTATCAATCCGTGGGAGGCGTAGGATGAAGATGGTCTCTCTCAAACAACCATGCAACCAAATAACAAAGAGTCTCTTGTGTCCCCAACACATCCAATACAATGGTAAATTGTATAGGTGCACTAGTTCGGCGAAGAGATGGTGATACAAGTGCAATTTGGATAGTAGATAAAGGTTTTTGTAATCCGAAAATATAAAAACAGCAAGGTAACTAATGATAAAAGTGAGCACAAACGGTATTGCAATGCGTTGAAACGAGGCCTAGGGTTCATACTTTCACTAGTGCAAGTTCCCTCAACAATAATAACACAATTGGATCATATAAATATCCCTCAACATGCAACAAAGAGTCACTCCAAAGTCACTAATAGCGGAGAACAAACGAAGAGATTATGGTAGGGTACGAAACCACCTCAAAGTTATCCTTTCTGATCGATCTATTCAAGAGTCCGTAGTAAAATAACATGAAGCTATTCTTTCCGTTCGATCTATCATAGAGTTCGTACTAGAATAACACCTTAAGACACATATCAACCAAAACCATAATGTCACCTAGATACTCCAATGTCACCTCAAGTATCCGTGGGTATGATTATACGATATGCATCACACAATCTCAGATTCATCTATTCAAACCAACACAAAGTACTTCAAAGAGTGCCCCAAAGATTCTACCGGAGAGACAATACAAAAACGTGTGCCAACCCCTATGCATAGGTTCATGGGCGGAACCCGCAAGTTGATCACCAAAACATAAATCAAGTGGATCAATAGAATACCCCATTGTCACCACGGGTATCCCACGCAAGACATACATCAAGTGTTCTCAAATCCTTAAAGACTCAATCCGATAAGATAACTTCAAAGGGAAAACTCAATCCATTACAAGAGAGTAGAGGGGGATAAACATCATAAGATCCAACTATAATAACAAAGCTCACGATACATCAAGATCGTATCACCTCAAGAACACGAGAGAGAGAGAGAGAGAGAGAGATCAAATACATAGCTACTGGTGCATACGCTCATCCCCGAGGGTGAGCTACTCCCTCCTCGTCATGTAGAGCACCGGGATGATGAAGATGGCCACCGGTGAGGGATCCCCCCCCCCTCCGGCACGGTGCCGGAACAGGTCTAGATTGGTTTTTGGTGGCTACGGAGGCTTCTGGCGGCAGAACTCCCGATCTATTCTTCTCCCCGAAGTTTTTAGGGTATATGGATATATATATAGGAGGAAGAAGTACGTCGGTGGATCTCCGGGCTGTCCACGAGGCAGGGGGGCGTGCCCCCCACCCTCGTGGGCAGCCCGGGACTCTCCTAGTCCATCTCCGATACTCC
Organism: Triticum urartu; assembly: GCF_056163025.1. NCBI lineage: Eukaryota > Viridiplantae > Streptophyta > Magnoliopsida > Poales > Poaceae > Triticum > Triticum urartu. The sequence continues at coordinate 5,901,121 of NC_141878.1, read as the reverse complement.
GTGGGCTTCTTCTGGTCCAAAAATAAGTTCCGTGAAGTTTCAGATCAATTGGACTCCATTTGATTTTCCTTTTCTGCGATACTCTAAAACAAGGGAAAAAACAGAAACTGGCACTGGGCTCTGGGTTAATAGGTTAGTCCCAAAAATAATATAGAAGTGCATAATGAAGCCCATAAGCATCCAAAACAGATAATATAATAGCATGGAACAGTAAAAAATTATAGATACGTTGGAGACGTATCAGCATCCCCAAGCTTTATTCCTGCTCGTCCTCGAGTAGGTAAATGATAAAAACAGAAAATTTTACGTGGAATGCTACCGAACATATTTATCCATGTAATTCTCTTTATTGTGGCAAGAATATTCAGATCCATAAGATTCAAGACAAAATTTTAATATTGACATTGAAATAATAATACTTCAAGCATAATAACAAAGCAATCGTGTCTCCTCAAAATAGCATGGCCAAAGAAAGCTATCCCTACAAAATCGTATAGTCTGGCTATGCTCCATCTTCACCACACAACGCATTTAAATCATGCACAACCCCGATGACAAGCGAAGCAATTGTTTCATACTTTTGATGTTCTCAAACTTTTTCAATCTTCACGCAATACATGAGCGTGAGCCATGGACATAGCACTATAGGTGGAATAGAATGGTGGTTGTGGAGAAGACAAAAAGGGAGAAGATAGTCTCACATCAACTAGGCGTATCAACGGGTTATGGAGATGCCCATTAATAGATATCAATGTGAGTGAGTAGGGATTTCCATGCAACGGATGCACTAGAGCTATACATGAAAGCTCAACAAAAAGAACTAAGTGGGTGTGCATCCAACTCGCTTGCTCACGAAGACCTAGGTCATTTTGAGGAAGCCCGTCATTGGAATATACAAGCCAAGTTCTATAAATAAAAATCCCCACTAGTATATGAAAGTGATATCATAGGAGACTCTCTATCATGAAGATCATGGTGCTACTTTGAAGCACAAGTGTGGTAAAAGGATAGTAGCATTGTCCCTTCTCTCTTTTTCTCTTTTTTTTTACTTGGGCCTTTTCTCTCTTTTTTTATGGCCTCTCTTTTTTAGTCCAGAGTCGCATCCCGACTTATGGGGGAATCATAGTCTCCATCATCCTTTCCTCACTGGGACAATGCTCTAATAATGATGATCATCACACTTTTATTTACTTACAACTCAAGAATTACAACTCGATACTTAGAATGAGATATGACTCTATATGAGTGCCTCTGGCGGTGTACCGGGATGTGCAATGACTCATGAGTGACATGTATGAAAGAATTATGAATGGTGGCTTTGCCACAAATACGATGTCTACTACATGATCATGCAAAGCAATATGACAATGATGGAGCGTGTCATAATAATCGGAACGGTGGAAAGTTGCATGGCAATATATATCTCGGAATGGCTATGGAAATGCCATAATAGGTAGGTATGGTGGCTGTTTTGAGGAAGGTATATGGTGGGTTTATGGTACCGGCGAAAGTTGCGCGGTACTAGAGAGGCTAGCAATGGTGGAAGGGTGAGAGTGCGTATAATCCATGGACTCAACACTAGTCATAAAGAACTCACATACTTATTGCAAAAATCTATTAGTTATCGAAACAAAGTACTACGCGCATGCTCCTAGGGGGATAGATTTGTAGGAAAAGACCATAGCTCGTCCCCGACCGCCACTCATAAGGAAGACAATCAATAAATAAATCATGCTCTGACTTCGTCACATAACGGTTGACCATACGTGCATGCTACGGGAATCACAAACTTCAACAGTAGTATTTCTCAAATTCACAACTACTCAACTAGCATGACTCTAATATAACCATCTCCATATCTCAAAACAATTATCAAATATCAAACTTCTCATAGTATTCAATGCACTTTATATGATAGTTTTTATTATATCCCTCTTGGATGCCCATCATATTAGCACTAAATTCATAACCAAACCAAATTACCATGCTGTTTAGGACTCTCAAAATAATATAAGTGACACATGAGAGTTCATATATTTCTATAAAATAAAACCACCACCGTGCTCTAAGAAGATATAAGTGAATCACTAGAGCAAATGACAAACTACTCCAAAAGATATAAGTGAAGATCAATGAGTAGTCGAATAATTATGCAACTACTCTCTATCATTTAAGAATTTCATATCTTGGTATTTTATTCAAACAGCAAGCAAAACAAAAGTAAATAAAATGACGCTTCAAGCAAAACACATATCATGTGGCGAATAAAAATATAGCTCCAAGTAAAGTTACCGATGAACGAAGACGAAAGAGGGGATGCCTTCCAGGGCATCCCCAAGCTTAGGCTCTTGGTTGTCCTTGAATATTACCTTGGGGTGCCTTGGTCATCCCCAAGCTTAGGCTCTTTCCACTCCTTATACCATATTCCATCGAATCTTTACCCAAAACATGAAAACTTCACAACACAAAACTTAACAGAAAACTCGTAAGCTCCGTTAGCATAAGAAAATAAATCACCACTTAGGTACTGTTGTGAACTCATTATAAATTCATATTGGTGTAATATATACTTTATTAAAACTTATTTATGGTTCATACCCTCCGATACTACTCATAGATTCATCAAGATAAGCAAACAACACATAGAAAACAGAATCTGTCAAAAACAGAACAGTCTGTAGTAATCTAGATCAAACGTATACTTATGGAAATCATAAAATTCTCAAATAAATTGGTGGACCTGAGGAATTTGCCTATTAATCCTATGCAAAAAGAATCAACTTAATAGCACTCTCCAGTAAAACATGGCAGCTAATCTCGTAAGCACTAAAGTTTCTGTTTTTTACAGCAAGATCACAAAGACATCACCCAAGTCTTCCCAAAGGTTCTACTTGACACAAACACTAATTAAAACATAAAACCACATCTAAACAGAGTCTAGATGAATTATTTATTACTAAACAGGAGAAAAAAGTAAAGAACAAGAATAAGATTGGGTTGCCTCCCAACAAGCCCTATCGTTTAACGCCCCTAGCTAGGCATGATGATTTCAATGATGCTCACATAAAGGATAAGAATTGAAACTTAAAGAGAGCATCATGAAGAATATGACTAGCACATTTAAGTCTATACTCTTCCTATGCATAGGGATTTTGTGAGCAAACACCTTGTGGGAACAATAATCAACTAGCATAGGAAGGTAAAACAAGCATAACTTCAAACCTTTAAGCACATAGAGAGGAAATTTGATATTATTGCAATTCCTACAAGCATATATTCCTCCCTCATAATAATTTTAAGTAGCATCATGAATGAATTCAACAATATAACCATCACATAAAGCATTATTTTCATGATCTACAAGCATAGAAAATTTACTACTCTCCACATAAGAAAAATTCTTCTCAATCGGAATAGTGGGAGTATCATAAGAGACTCGAATACTATAAATTGTTTCCACATTAAAAGAGTAATGTTTAATCATAATCATGACAAGTTTTATAAATATAATCATCACTACTTTTTATAGCATATGTATCATCACAATAATTATCATAAGTAGCAACTTTGTTCTCATCATATAATCGATTGAAACCTCTTCCAAGATAGTGGAATCATCACTAAATAAAGTCATGACCTCTCCAAATCCACTTTAATAATTATCATAATAAGATTCAACATCCTGCAAAATAGTGGGATCATTACTTCCTAAAGTTGACACTCTTCCAAACCCACTTTTATAAATATAATCATCATAAGTAGGAGGCATGCTATCATCATTATAAATTTGCATATCAAAACTTGGGAGACTAAAAATATCATCTTCATTAAACATAGCAACCCCAAGCTTGGGACAAACATTAATTGCAGCAAATATATTCTCAAAACCATCATCTTCATCAAACATAGCATCCCCAAGCTTGGGCCTTTTCATATCATAAGCATAATCACTCTCATCATTAATAGTATGGATAGCACCAATAGTATAGCAATTATCATCATCACAATGAGTAATAGGAGCAACATTATTTAGGAGAGATACCTTTCTACCTTTGCTTTTCCGTATTTTCTTTTTCTTCTTCACATCATGTGTGGGTTCAACCCTCTTTTTGGAGCTCCTTATTAATGAGATTGGTTGAATAGAATGCTCCTCCTTGTTACCTGATTCATCATAAGAAATAATAGGAGGATATTGGGAAGTCTCTTCCCTTTCATTGGTATTCTCTTCATCTTCTATTTGTTTTCTTTTATTTATATAATTGGCAATATAAGGATTTTCAATGCAATTTACCGCACAATACATATAAATTTCTTCTAGATCAATATCGACGAATTTCTCGAGGTTATATTCTGGAATAATCTTAGTTTGACGTTTCATTTCTTCATAACCCAAAAGCAAACTAAGTTCATTATAATGTGCAAGGGAAATCAAGTCATCACAATATTTGGACACCATTCGATCATGAAACAATTTGCATTTGATATTTAAATGACCATGTTCATTGCAAAGTTCACAAGTATGGCTAAGAAATTTTAAATTTTCAGCACTAACATTTAGCCTTTCTTGCAACCATTTAGTTTCTAAATGCTTATGCCTCTTGCAATATCTATCTTCCCTATTTGGTGTGTACTTGCAAACCCAATGCACTCCACAAAAATTGACATGTTTATAGGAGACATTTTCATCATAACTAGTGCAATCATCATTAGTACTATGGATATTCAAGGAGTTCACACTAATAACATTGCAATCATGCTCATCATTCAAAGATTTAGTGCCAAACATTTTAATGCATTCTTCTTCTAACACTTTGGCACAATTTTCCTTTCCATCATACTCACAAAAGATATTAAAAAGATGAAGCGTATGAGGCAAACTTAATACTATATTTTTTTTGTAGTTTTCTTTTATAAACTAAACTAGTGATAAAACAAGAAACTAAAAGATTCGATTGCAAGATCTAAAGATATACCTTCAAGCGCTAACCTCCCCGGCAACGGTGCCAGAAAAGAGCTTGATGTCTACTACACAACCTTCTTCTTGTAGACGTTTTTGGGCCTCCAATTGCAGAGGTTTGTAGGACAGTAGCAAATTTCCCTCAAGTGGATGACCTAAGGTTTATCAATCTGTGGGAGGCATAGGATGAAGATGGTCTCTCTCAAACAACCCTGCAACCAAATAACAAAGAGTCTCTTGTGTCCCCAACACACCCAATACAATGGTAAATTGTATAGGTGCACTAGTTCGGCGAAGAGATGGTGATACAAGTGCAATTTGGATAGTAGATAAAGGTTTTTGTAATCTGAAAATATAAAAACAGCAAGGTAACTAATGATAAAAGTGAGCACAAACGGTATTGCAATGCGTTGAAACAAGGCCTAGGGTTCATACTTTCAGTAGTGCAAGTTCCCTCAACAATAATAACATAATTGGATCATATAATTATCCCTCAACATCCAACAAAGAGTCACTCCAAAGTCACTAATAGCGGAGAACAAACGAAGAGATTATGGTAGGGTACGAAACCACCTCAAAGTTATCCTTTCTGATCGATCTATTCAAGAGTCCGTAGTAAAATAACATGAAGCTATTCTTTCCGTTCGATCTATCATAGAGTTCGTACTAGAATGACACCTTAAGACACAAATCAACCAAAACCATAATGTCACCTAGATACTCCAATGTAACCTCAAGTATCTGTGGGTATGATTATATGATATGCATCACACAATCTCAGATTCATCTATTCAAACCAACACAAAGTACTTCAAAGAGTGCCCCAAAGATTCTATCTTAAAGCGTCGGACTTCTAAATTTTCATAAGGTCCTCCAGGAATTTTTTCTACAGCTTGTTGAATTATTTTGATGGATTCCCTCATTTCACCAATTCGTACTAAATAGCGAGCTAACGAATCCCCTTCTTTTTGCCATTGGACTTTCCAATCAAATTGGTTGTAAGACTCATAAGGATCTACTTTACGAAGATCCCATTGTATTCCAGAAGCTCGTAACATCGGTCCCGATAAGCCCCAATTTACTGCTTCTTCTCCGCTAATAAAACCTACTCCTTCAACTCGCTCTAAAAAATTGGATTCTGTGTAATAAGTTGTTGATATTCAACAACTCCGCGTAAAAAATAATCACAGAAATCTAAACATTTATCGATCCATCCATAAGGTAGATCGGCGGCTACTCCTCCGATGCGAAAGTAATTGTGCATCATTCGCATACCTGTAGCAGCTTCAAATAGATCATATATTAATTCTCTCTCTCTAAAAATATAGAAAAAAGGAGTCTGTGCGCCGAGATCCGCCATAAAAGGTCCAAGCCATAGCAAGTGAGAAGCTATCCGGCTTAATTCTAACATAATTACCCTAATAGGAGAGTCAAGATGAAAACGTGTGCCAACCCCTATGCATAGGTTCATGGGCGGAACCTGCAAGTTGATCACCAAAACATACATCAAGTGGATCAATAGAATACCCCATTTTCATGACGGGTATCCCATGCAAGACATACATCAAGTGTTCTCAAATCCTTAAAGACTCAATCCGATAAGATAACTTCAAAGGGAAAACTCAATCCATTACAAGAGAGTAGAGGGGGAGAAACATCATAAGATCCAACTATAATAGCAAAGCTCGCGATACATCAAGATCGTATCACCCCAAGAACACGAGAGAGAGAGAGAGAGAGAGAGAGATCGAGATCAAACACATAGCTACTGGGACATAACCTCAGCCCCAAGGAACTTCTACCTCCTCGTCATGTAGATCAACGGAATGATGAAGATGGCCATCGATGAGGGATTCCACCCATTCGGCAGGGTGCCCGAAAGAGTCTAGATTGGTTTTTGGTGGCTACAGAGGCTTCTGGCGGCGAAACTCCCGATCTATTCTGCTCCCCGAAGTTTTTAGGGTATATGGATATATATAGGAGGAAGAAGTACGTCGGTGGATCTCCGGGCTGTCCATGAGGCAGGGGGCGCGCCCCCCACCCTCGCGGGCAGCCCGGGACTCTCCTGGTCCATCTCCGATACTCCGTGGGCTTCTTCTGGTCCAAAAATAAGTTCCGTGAAGTTTCGGGTCAATTGGACTCCGTTTGATTTTCCTTTTCTGCGATACTCTAAAACAAGGAAAAAAACAGAGGCACTGGGCTCTGGGTTAATAGGTTAGTCCCAAAAATAATATAGAAGTGCATAATAAAGCCCATAAACATCCAAAACAGATAATATAATAGCATGGAACAATCAAAAAGTATAGGTACGTTGGAGACGTATCAATGCTTAAATACCTTCAGTTTTAAATTTCGTTCAGTTCGACCAAGCATTATGCTTTTTTGACAAAAAGTTTTTTGCGAAGAACTTTCTTTGTCAAAACCTTGTTTGTTGCAAGCAAATTCAAATACCCCGTTTACATGGGGGCTTCCTTTATGAAGCCTTTCCTCTTGCATATGATTATACTCGTACGGCTTCGTTCCTTGTTCGTGTCTTACGCCACAATATGCACCATGGTGACTTAAGTGTTTCGCAAGCTGGGTTGCCTGGATCCTGTGCTTACCCCTACGTTCCCGATTGTTCGTCTAGGCGGTAAAGGGAGCACCTCTGTGATTGTTACTACCGGTTCATCCGAGTTAGTACCTCAGACTAGGTGAAGCCGAAAGCTAGCGCTCTTATTGTTTTCAATAATGGCCGGCACACAACGGAACTCATGAGTACAAAAAATATATTGCACAAGTCTCATAGTAACAATGAGCAACCGAAGAAAGGTATCAGTGGAGGTACTATGTTCTTCGAAGATACTTCTTACACTTCGTCGGTAATATAGCATAAGTTCCCTGAGCGTGTTTTGTCTGTTATAGCCTTATGGCCTGAGTGCCTGGTTATCAGAAACACAGTCGATGCTTTCGACAGGTGGAGTACATGACACTTTTCAGTCCTTGACCGAAGAGGGAGAAGCCGACGGTCGATTAAGACGCGTTTAAAGTTTGGGTGAACTTAGATATGATATAAGTACATCGGTACATACAATCATTATACATAAAATTCTTTTACCCAAGTCACTTGGGGGCTCTTAAAATTTATATGAGCTGTTTAATAGTAAATGTGTTTTCTTCTTGGTCGTTGCAAAGTCTTTTTCTACTGCTCCTTTTAGACTCGAGTGTATGGTCAATAGCCGGATAGCCTGTCTTCTCTCTAAAAAGCCACTCGAGTTTAGTTCGCTAAACTGGCCTTGAAGAAGTACTCCGCCTTTGGGATAAGGAGCTTGAAGTCGTAGGCTGGCCCGCTTGAAGTGTTGTGATCGGATGTGTCATGTTAAAGCACGACAGAAGCACAATTTTTTCTTTTTTCCAATTTTCGGATTGGCACCGAACACTTGATCTTGTTCAGACGTCAAGTTTTTACTGGCGTTTTTTGGTTTTCCAAGATTATGGCACTTTTAAACTATTTGTGTGTTTCTAGCATAAGTATCGCACTGCAACGCCGGACACCTTTAGAGATTCGGCAAAAACATCCTCGGATATTGGTATGCATCGGTTTCAAATTGTGTCTTCGGTCAAATAGTTGGGTTGCCCGGCTCCTGTGCTTGCCTCCTACGTTCCGCTTTGTTCGGCTAGGTGTGCAAAGGGAGAACCACTACGATTGTGCTTCCAGCTCACATGGTTAAGCACCTCAGTGGAGAAAGCCGAAAACTGACTGTCACAATAAGCGTAAACTGGTCAGCGATCACATGGTGGATGCCCATTTCACTAGCAGCTTCAATTGCTTTAACACAAGCAGTAGCTTCAGCTTGTAACGGCGTGGCCACATGATCCAGCTTGTCGGCACAAGCAGCGACAAACTCACCTTGGATTGCCCGGGCAACACAGCCCCAGGCTCCATGCCCCTCCTCCAGGTAAAAGGCAGCATCAAGATTGACTTTCACAACACCCTCACCTGGCTTACACCATATTGGCTCAGGGGCCGCATTTGCATATGTCACTTCTGTAGCCATAGTTCGACGCCACTCATCAAAAAGTCATCTAATGTTGTAGGCCACTGCTTCATACGCCTTGAAATTATCTCCTTGGTTCACCCTATTTCTTGTATTCCACCAGTCCCAGAGCAGGCAAAACACTAAGTCCCTCCGGTCAGGTGTAACCGTGTAAGTAGCCAGATTTGATCAAACATTGCCATCCTATTAGTACAATCAAGCAAGGCAAGTCTGACATCCTCAAGCTGTAATTCTCTCCAAACTTGCTTGACCTTCTTGCATTTTAGGAACAGGTGGCCACCATCCTCATTAGTCTCATGAACACAGGGCATTTTGTGTCAAGATCAACATGTTTCCTCTTTATGTTCATACGCAGTGGAACAGAAGTTTTTGCTAGCCGCCAAAGGAACATTCTAACTTTAGGTGGAAGGTTTAGGCTCCAGAATCTATTCCATCTTTGCGAGACAATTGGCACCGGCATAGATGAACTAGTATCTCTGTGATGGATTTCCTCCCTCAACCAGATCCCCAAGTGATACGCAGATTTCATAGTTTTTGCAAAGCAAACTGATACCTTCTCTAACCTGAGAACTGCAGAAAATTAGCAAAAGTGAGCCACCAAATTCTATATAGAAGTGCAGAAATTAAGACATCAAATGCTTAAACAAAGTAGCTAGAGTTTTTTTAACACATCAGCATTTGAACTTCTAGTAGTTCTTGTCCTCAGAACAAAGTACCTTCATTTTTTACCACTGCAAATAAACTCTTAAATACTTATGGCAGGTATATTAGAACTGGTATCCTTTTTCTAGCTATTGAATTGCTAACCACCACAAATAAACTCTTAACTAGTTATGACAAGTATTTTTTGAATTGGTGTATCTTCTTTCTAGGTACTGAATTGCTATACCACAGTACTGGATCCTTGGAAGTGAAATACCAACATCATTAGTTGTGTAAAAACACTCAAAAGAATTGCTCGTTGTACTGTATTTTATAGTACCAATTGTAATGAACTTAACTAATTTCGCACTAGAATCTAATACTTCATACATACAGGTTAAGTAATGCAAACATAGAAAACTCAAAATTTCTGCAGTCTATAAAATATAGGAAACCCAAAATTTTCTAACGAGTGCGCTTGCGTGGAGTTACCTACTAAACTTCTAAGCTGACATTGGTTCTCCAGTTTTCTTTACACAACCAATTTCCTATTTTTTTAATAAGCGAACTGATGGAAACTTGATGGTGCACTTCTGTATTTTGTTCAAGGTGAACTGATGCGCTTGCAAAGTTGACTTAATATGTTCCTTTTTCATACTGAATTGATGTTTTTTCACAAAATGAAAAGATTAATGGTGTGAACATTCGGTACATTTGTACCTTCGCGAGCGCCATAGTAGAACTGACATGATAAGTTAAGTTATAGTGATCCATCGATAACAGGTCAAACCCTCCTTATGCTTGAGTACACTAGAACTGACAACAAACCGATGCTCTATCAAAAGTTCAACCAGGAGAAAATTTGAAACTGGCCAAACCAGTAGTTGACAGGCAACACTACATTCTTCTCTATTATCTACTATCAGTTCAAGAGTTGAGATGGACAGAGTTCATCGAGTCTGCACTATCCGTTCACACAAGCTACAGAGCCTGGAGAGAGAGTCTCAAATATCAGTTCACAGAAACTACATATCATAGCAATAATTATCTATAATCATTTTTTCATCCATCAGCTTGTTTGTGTCCATGTTGTAGGGAGGGAGCAGCAACATTGCATTGTGGCAGCTGCTGAAACCAGATCAGGGTTGTGGGAGGAGGGGGTGGAGGGACGACAGCCGGTGATGGAAGCGGGGCGGAGGTTCTTGGCCGCGGTTGATGGATCACATGGGGGCGCTGGGCTGGTGGCGGATGTACAAGAAGAACTTGAGAAATATGGCAGATCAAATACGGCATAAAAGTGCAGATCAAACAGTTTGTCGGATGGGGTCAATGTACAAATTCATGTAAAAAGAACCAAGCAAGTTCATGTTCAGTAACATTAGAAGTTACCAAACAAACCTAAAAAGATTTTGTACTTTGAAATACTTCATTTTTACTTCCCAAATACTTCATTTGTTTTGAAATATGAACTTCTACATTTATTTCCTTAGAACTTGTCATCTTTTCCCTGTGAATTCCATGGGGTTTTTGTGTTTCATTATTTTTGTTTATCTTGTTTTCTATTTTGTATGAACTAATAGGGTTATACATGTTGAACTTGTAGACCAGCGGCGCTCGGAGGCAGGGGGTAGGCGGCGGCACGCAGGACTACGCCGGACATTTTTTCTACACTAGATAGTGTGTAGACATGCTGCCAAGGTCTCACACATGTTTTGCTAGAACAAGTTGAACTGAATATCTTTCATTTTGAACTTTTAAAGAAGCTACAACTTTCTGTTGCCCAAGTGTGTATATAATTTCAAGTTTTCCAAGCACATACCTTCTATTCTTGTTTGTTGACGGGCACGTCGCCCCTACTTCTGTGGACTGACGGCGCCGACGAAGTGGAGCTGAAAGAGCGAGGATCGCGAGCAACCTATGGACTGAAACTCACTGTGAATGGTTTGACGCCAACGACATATTTGGAAGGGCAATGACAGTCAACATCTTATAGCCCCCTATTTTGATAAAATAGATGAACTTATTAGCAATAAAATAGCTGAACTTACATGTATTGATGGAGTAAACAGTAAGACAGTTTTGGATTTCCTGCACTCCATCAATTGATTGAAAACAGAGTAGGTTCATTTTAGCAAGTCAAGATTCATAAACAAAATCAATCAAAGCACACAAATGTAATCCTCAACAACCATCATCGAACTAAACTTGATTTGCAATTTCTTCAGAAATTAGAACAAATAGAGGACAACCGAGCGACAAGCAGAGAGCCTCCTTAAGAAATAGGGGTTGACGGGGATGGCGGTGAACATCCAGAACTAGAGGATCCTGAAGGACTCAAATTTTATTATTAGTTCATTATAGTAATCCTAAGCAGTTTGTCTTTTTAGTACTCTGCAAGGTGCCACATCTATACTAACTATAGCGATGTATTTGTACTGCCCAAAAACACACCTGCAAGATGAATCGAAGGGGAGCTCCATCACCTGCAAGATGAACTGAGAATGCCGACTAAGGTGACCTGAAGAATCACGAGATGTTGAACTAAATATACACAAGAGAAGGAGATGAATGTACAGGGGGGTGGGGGTTGGGAAAAGCGGGCACCTCCCGAGCTGCGGCGTCGAACGGCTTAGCGCTGTGTTGCTGAATGACCCGGGGTGGCGGCTGTGAACAGTCGGGCGCTGCAGTGATAGAGCCCCACCAGCAGGAGGAGGTAGCCATCAATCTTCTTTCATGAGAGTAGCACCAACCACTTCAACGCATCTTTTTTACATGTCATACCGTCTACTATTCCTTGCTAAGGTGCATGATAATGGCTAGCCATTTCCCGGATGCAGAATCTTATGCAGTGTTTAACAGACAATAATTCAGAATTCTTTTACAGTGCCTGATTGTGACCTTCTACCTACAAAGGAAGATGCAGTCAAATTTTCCCACAATTCTCAATCAACAACAGCAAACATGAAACAAGCAGTACAAATTTATCCTTAACCCAAGGAAATAAAGTAAGGAACTAAGTCAAACATGTTTAAGTTTGACTAACTCTCTCTATATTAGAATCTAGATCAGAAAAGCAAAAAACAATACCTGCACAATTTCACTTATAGATCATCCTCCCTATGCAACACCTCACACGCCTTCATTCTAATAGAAATGAAGTCTGAATCAAACTTCTTGTAGGACTCAAGTGCCTACAAGGATGAGGTCACATGACATCAATACTGGAGTCACTAGGGGAACATATGAGAAGCAAGACATCAGGTGGATCTAAGATACAAATGAGCATTGTGGTAGATGAACATGAGCGCATCATGAATGTAACAAAAGGGATCCCAACCAACGCATCACATAAGAGATAGTTAGGATATAACCTAAGAGTATTCGAGTAGGAAATGAGCCAATTCACTGGTGGGAAATGCTTCCTTTGAGCAAGCTTTTTTTTAATCCTCAGGAGACCTACAAACAACAAGCACAAAAACACTTGTCATCTGACATGCGTTCCTTCAAGCAGTGCACACGCACAATGGGAATGAGCAAATAACACGCACAAAAATCACGAGCGAGGCTGCTTGCAAGGTGAAGCTCGACGAGGTCGGTGATTCTCCAGCCGTGTGTATGGGCGAGAAAGCGACATGGGCATTTCGGAGAGGCAGAGGCCTGCGTGTTTTGAACTTCTACATGTCTGTGCAAGCAACCGAGCAGCACAGGAGGGAGCTGGCCGCGGCTGGAGTGCGGGGTGCGTGGTAGTTCTTCGGTTGTCGGAGGGGCGTGCGCGACGCGGGGCTGGTCACTGGAGGGAGCACGGGACATTCCTAGCCGGGCCAGTGGGTTAGGGCAGGGTGAATCCCTGGGCCACGGTGGCCCAGCTCCTATTCCAACCGCCAAGGAGATTGATGGGATATATTTAGACAAGAATTATGAAGAAGTTGAGCAGTGGCTGAAGATGTTCAAGCAATACTAGAGGAATTATGGTGTAACTGTGATGTGTGACTCATGGACAGGGCCTACTGGTATGAGTCTCATCAATTTCATGGTGTATTGCAATGCACGGATGTTCTTTCATAAATCCATTGATGCTTCTAGTCAAACTCATACTGCAGGTTAGTTCTCTAATGATTGAAACTATGTTGACGCATGTTCATTCAATGTTAATTCTGACTAGCCATGCCTTGTTAGTTTTCTACATGATGGTATGATGCATTTATTGTGCATTTAGAGTTGAAAATCTGTTATGTTTGTTTATTCATGGTTGAAACTCTGTTATTTCTGTTTATTCATTGTTAAATCTGTATATTATGCTTTATCCCGTTTTACTTGATATCACGGTGCATTTAGAGTTGGAAATCTCCTATGTTTGTTTATTCATGGTTAAATGTGGCTATTATGCCTTTTCTATTATATACATGATATTATGATGCATTTAGAGTAAAAAGTGTTATTTCTGTTTATTCATGCTTATTTCTATTATTACTCGCTTCATTTTTGTTTCAAACAAAAATTTACTTGCAATTAATTGGCAGAGTTTATCTATAGAGAGATCAAAAAGGTCGTTGTGGAAGAGATAGGTTCTGAGAATGTTGTTCAAATCGTAACCGATAATGGGTCAAATTACAAGAAAGCATGTAAAACTCTGGTAGAACAACCAGAGTTTAGTCATATTGTTTGGCAGCCATGTGTTGCCCACACTGTTAACCTCATGCTTAAGGATGTTGCTAAGTTTCGTGAGATTGACGTGATAGTTAAAAGTGCTAAGCAGATCTGTAGATTTTTCCACAATCACAATAACCTACATGATAGCATGAAAAAGAACATTGGTGGTGTCATGGAAACGATTCTGACAATAAGAGAGGGGTAGGATAAAGGAGCATGATCTATCGAGATGCAAATGGGTGACACGGTGGTTTTAGCGAGTCCGGGCCTCTCACGGTGGAGATAATAGCCCTACGTCTCGTGCTCCGGAGAGGCTTTGCTTTATCTGAGTATGTATCTGGAGATTACAATGTGTGTTTGAGAGAGAGAGAGGGGAGAATGGATCTCCATGCCTGAGCTATGTCCTCAGACTAACGGTTAGAAAGAAAGAGAGGTGGAAGAAAAGAGCCCCGAGTGTGGTGGTGGGGGGTGGCTTATATAGAGTGCGCCACCCCCTCACCCATTATGTTATACGGTGGAGCATCAATGCCATAATGCCTGCCCACTACAAAACTGTCATGCTGACTATTGGTCTTTGCATATCCGAGTGAGTTACACAGTCGAGTGGAATGAGCTCGTCGAGTGAAGTGCCGTGCTCCGAGTGGTTGTCGCCGTCCGAGTGACTTTCAAGTTGCGGTACATCTGGACGGCGATCTGGCCTAGGGGCCCAGTACAAAGTATACGGTGTCCATGGGTAGGGCCTTTAGGTCAGGCCTGTTACCCTACCCCTAATACATGTCCTCATCAGGTGGTGAACTCATATAATCGAATGCGGCCCGGTTTGGAACGGTGTTCATGTTCTTGGAGAGCTTCCATTGTAAGAAAGATGAGTTTAGGAAATGGATGGTGTCCGATGATTGGAAGGGAAGTACTTGGAACGGTGTTTCTCATTATGTGTTCATTGAAGAGCTGCTATCTAGTAATATGTGGTGGGCAGCTTTAGAGTGGGTTCTTGCTGTGCTAGAGCCACTCTACAAAGCCCTTAGATATGCTGATACACAAAAGAGATGCACCCTATCTGGATTCAAGAAGAGTATGACGACAACCATACAGAAGTTGGAAAGTCATATTGGTGGTGGATCACAAATGTTTCATAGAGTCATGAGCAAGGTGTCCAAGAGGATCGATGATATGCAAGAAGGCACACTATTGGTTGCGGGTAGTTACAAAACTAACTAAATTTGTATTATGATGCTCTCTTTTTATGGTTTTAACTTCTTTTGTTCTTCCTTCTCCTATGCAGCTGCTGTCCTTGATCCTTACACACATTATCAGATCAACATGTGCAAGATTATGGACTATGCTCTTGCACTAACAGATGCCATTGAGAAGATCGCAGACCCTAAGACCGCTGTTTTGGCCATTGATGAAGTCAGCACTTACAGGGGATGTTGTGGGAGGTTTGGCTCAAGGTTTGCACGTTCCTCTGTAGAGAAAATGTCACCAAGTAAGTTCTAATACCCCACTTGTAATATTCTCTATTACCCCAGTTTTGCAACTCAGTTCATCTCACTATGTTAATTTTATTTTAACTTGGCAGCTGAGTGGTGGTTCCAATTTGGAGGGGAAGTTCCTAATCTGCAGAAGTGTGCCTTGAGGATTGTATCACAATGCGTTTCGTCAAGTGGCTGTGAGAGGAATTGGAGCGCTTTTGCTTTGGTCCACACGAAGCAAAGAAACCATCTTCTATATGGCAAGCTGCACAAGCTTGTATCTGTGCGCTACAACTTGAAGGTATGAAATGTGTTTTGCCCGTATGCCATTGTTCACCCATATGCCATGATTCACCTGCATACTGTTGTTTACTAAGAATTGTTCGAAATAAAGGTTGTTGTTTACTAAGTAAATGCTACTATTTATTAAAGACTGTTACTAGGTTGTTATTTAAAGTAAATGTTGATGTTTACTTAGCAATGTTTAGAGTAAAGGTTGTTGTCTAATAAGCATTGTTTTATACATAGCGACTTTATCCATTTTATTCTTTGTACTTCATTGTCATTCACGGATTTTGTTTTCACATTTTGAACATACGTGTTGAAGAAGAACAAGACCCGATGAGAGAGAATGATAAGCAAAAGGAAGTTGATGCATGTGCAATGATGATGGATACAACCATGTTTGATGCAACAAATCCTATGATGGAATGGTTGAATGAGGATGAGGAGCATGCAATCTTGGATGGAGTTGATGCTGCTAGCGCCGTGTTTGAGAAAATACGTTTGCTTAACTCAAGTAGGAAAGTGTCTCGTCTTGCAAGGAAGGACAATGGCAGGAAAAGAAAGAGGGTAGAGGAAGAAGAGGATGACTACCATGATAGTGAGGATGATGATGAAGAGAATGTGGAGCTGGACCTAGAAATTGATGATGATGATAGCCATGATGTTGGTGCAAGTCAATCTGATGGAGGAGATTCGCCAATGCAAGTTGAAAAGGATTTAGCAAGCCAAGCTGGAAACAATGTTGAGGTAACAAGTGATGGTAGTTTGGTGAACCGTAGATCTGAACAGGTTAGGCAAGCCAAGAAGGTCAAGGAGGTCACCAGCCTTTACAATTGACAAGTAAGTTCCTTGTGATGACATCAATAATTTCCCATTTATGCACTTTCTTATATTCTGTCATAAACATGTGATGTTTGCTTTGGTCCATATGATTTTATATGTTGTTTCAATTGGGGTTGCCATCTATTAATTGTTGTTTCTGCCATCTACTTGATGTTTATATAATTCACAATGCTTTAGTCCATATGATTCTATATGGTGTTTCAATTGGGGCTGCCATCTATGAGTTGTTGCTGCCATCTACTTGTAATGTTTATATAATTCACAATGCTTTAGTCCATCTGAATTTATATGTTGTATTAATTTGGGCTATCATCTATGAGTTCTTTCTGCCATCTACTTGTAATATTTATATAATTCACATTGTTTCTGCCCATATGATTTTATATGTTGTTCCAATTGTGTCTTCCATCATTGAGTTGTTGTTTCTGCCATCTACTTGTAATGTTTATATAATTCACAATGCTTTAATTGCAAGGTTAAGCGGCATGGGAGCAAAAGAGCTTCTGGTTGATGAAGACTAACGGGTGGATGAACAGGAAGTTCGAAGTGAAGGTCTCCATTCGATTCAATACTTTTGGTGCAAGACTAAAGAGTTGAAGAACAGGAAGTCTGAATTAAACTTTCTGTTTGTATTTTGGGGTCGGCATAATTGAACTTCGAATGTCATGTTAAATTCATCGTGGACCGTAATTTTGAACTGTTATGGGTGTTCGTTCCGACTCTTGGTAGAACTATTAAGTCGCATGTTACTCTTAGTATCTGAACTATTAAGTCACATGTTAATCTGGACTATCATGTTGCTTTTCTAATGGTTGCTGCTCTCTGAATTGATCCACTATACTATTGCCTGAATGGTTGCAACTGGAGTGTTGATGTTATGGGTGTTCAGTCTGATATGTAGTGATTTGATGAATAGATTCAGCTGTTTGATTTTTACATGCATATTTTGCTAAAAGTTCTGAATACTCATTTGTTATTCTGTTGTATTTCAAAATTTTAGGCAAATTTTGCTCATTTTTCGTCCCAAAATTCAAATTTTGTTTCATGATTTTCGTCCGAAATTTTCCGAAAAAATTCGAAAAAACCGAATTTTGCCCATTTCGTCCAGGACTGGTAAAAATCAAAAAACGAAAACCAAAATTCTGCGTCCATGGAGGAGCTGGCGGGCGGCAAGGCATTGAACGGCCTGGGGTTGAGGCATTGAACTGCTTGTACGCGACAGCGGCGGCGCTGGTTGGTTTTTGCGGCTGTGGCGGGATCTGGGGAGGGGCGCCAGCCGCAGCAGAAGGTTGGGGGCGACTGTCGCAGCGGGAGGTGGGCGCGGCCATCGGGGCGGGAGGGGGGCGCGGCCGTCGAAATGTTAAACTTTTAGTGTAATTAGCTATGCCCAAAACAACTACATTTTGTTATGAAAACAAAACTGAATACATCTAAACTTCTTGCTAAATCTTAAACAACTCAAGCAAATATTTGCTGACATATTTATTCGACACATACTCATGTAAATTGACAGAGAGGAGACAATACTGAAAAGCTCCGGCGGCAAAGACCTGGTTGCAAACTCTCATGGTGGGAGGAATGCAGACCGCATAAAGAAGCATGCCAATGGCCACTGTAACCTAATGGAATCCACAGGGTACTGAAACATAACTCCATATCTTCATTGTGGACCGAGAAAAGAAATCAAACTTAATTGCGGGCGGCACATGGCTTGCTGGTCATATGGCTAGCTTCTTCATCTTAAACACAAGCATATAATATGGTATAAGTGAACTTGATTGCAAGGGAAGTTGCGAAACCAAATTAGTCACAAAAAGTTCTGCCAAACTGATAATTTGCAGGTATCAAATTTGCACCCCCACATCCAAACAATGCATAAGCAAGTTTATTAGCCATTTGGATAGTTTGATCACATGATTTACCATTTTCTATCATAGAGGGCAGTCCAAAAACCAAATCATATAAGAAACATGCATGTCGCTGTTCTAGTCTACAAGATATGGACATTGACATTGACGAAACACAAGATATAAGGGCGGGCAGGCTGCATACATTATGGATAATATATGCATATGGTATATGAATTCTCAGCAAGAGGCAGTAGCATTAGACAACTACAATGGATGCTCTCTTCCCTCGCTGCATCCACGGGGATGTGCTTAGTTTTATTTTCGCCATAGTCTTTGTGGCGATCGCCCTCTACAGCTTGACTGTTGTTGCATCCTTTGCCATCTTTTGCATTAGGGAGTTTTGCAAGCAAAGCCCACGACTGCCACACCTCATGGGGGTGTGCTTCGTCAGCTAAAAGAACTTCGACAGTCTCTTAGACCAACAAGTGTCATATGAGTTTCTGTACCCCCACCAGCAGGCTGGTCTAATAAAAAAAAGCATATCACAATTTGATTTCTTACTGGCATCATCCTACAAATTTAGGCATTTCGCATAAAGGATATCTGAAACTATTCAGATAAGGCATAAAAATAAAAATATTCAGTGATTGTGACTACATCTCTAACTGACCAATTATACACTAAAATAGCAAAACACGGGCCTCCATGGAAGGAGGAAATAATCTACAATTGGCAAAAACAAACTGTGTCCTTGGTAATAGAGACAAGCAAATGCAAATCAATGGCAATCCTCTACTAAGGGAATGCTAAGACTAATTAATTGATGACTAGTACCAAGTAAACTGTACGAATTGGGCCTCTAGAAACACATCTACAATAAAAGTAATGGCTGCGTGCATTGCTCGATGCAGAGGCCGGGGGTTATCCTCCTTTTCGGGGAAAAAAATCTATAACAAAAGTTAGATTTATGCTAGGGAAAATAAATAAGCAACAACATGAATGAACAATCCATTTTCAAAGCCTTACAAGTTATATACTCCAAAAGAATTGCATGCATGCTTGACAAAATCAGTACAGTGTACTCCTTTGGCCTTCTCTCTACCAGCTTATACACACACAACCCCTTCCCAAAAAAATAAACCACAACTGAAATCACATCCAGCAAACTTAGGTTTTTTTATGAGTATAAACATTTTGACTCACTCCATATACCCTTTAGAGACATAGAACTGAAGAAGAATATCTAGTAACAGTTCCTACATGACTTAGTTAATTAGTAAACATCAGGTCAACTAGATTAAAGAAGATTGAATGCCATTTCATTGAACCAAAATCAAAATTAAACTCTCCTTCCTTCGGGTGGAATGATAAATTAATTAAATTAGAATCACACCTATATTGTTAGTGGAATCAACGAAATATTGGGGAAAGCAGCCATAAGGATAAATGAGAGACTTTATACAGAGCACACATCTATGACATGTTTTCCAGAATAAATGAATATAAATACATAGGCTTCAATCGAGCATCTATAAGTTGAAGTGTCTGGGCATTGATGTTCTCTTTTACCGGCACAAATTATGTCCTCCGGTCATATTCCAGACCCATAATGAATTTAGAGAATGGCGACTCAGTGGGAAAATATAAAGCTATATTTTTAACTCGCTGAACACATGTAACTTGATTAAGATTCCAAAGAAGATGTGGCCACAACTTCATTTCAAATGTGGAGGGGCAATCTAAGTAGAACAGACATTATAGTTTCTATTTTATATAACTACAAATTGAAGAGAAGGACCCTTCACAATAGTAGGTATCACAGTTAAGATGTTGATAAGTCAGTAGTGCTACTAAGCTCACTGATATTCCTTATGAAATAATGCCAAAACACTAAATTAGAACAGGCTAAAAACAACTTACTAACTGTCCTGATAAATTTATTAATTGCTCGCTAGCAGCACTAGCTTTTAAGATCGCATCACTAGAGGCACTCGATTCCACGTCATTCCCAGAAGCACAACATTGGGGGCAAACCTTCATCCTAAACCCATACTGTCATGTCCATAAGCACGGAGCATCCTGTTATCAAGGGAATAACACATCTAGTCAGTGTAAAAATGGAAGATACTATTGCTAATGGCTAGTAATGACACGACACTCACTTAAGAAAATCATAGAACAAGAATTGTCTGTTGTTCTGCCAGAATTCTACTCTAGCTTGCTTTACTTTGTTCTGTAGAGGGTGAAAAAGGACATTTACGAATAAACATGAGCAGCACTAAACAGGCCCGTTCCATTGTAAACTACTATCCCATATTTGTTGCAAATGCTAAGGGGAGACACTGCAGCAGAAATTGTTTTTTTAAATAGTAGCATGTGTTGACACGGAAAAGAAACAAATTCAGTTAAAGTAAGAACACAGACAACAAGAATGTAAACTTTTTTCTGTAACCCCACACTGGTCGGTGTAATTTTAAGCTCGCTAGTCTAGCTACAAGAAAACAACCTCTCTAACTCTAGCTTTGAAACATCAAAATTGAAGGGGTTAGAAAAACAGGAATCAACATCTCTCAACCAAACAAAAGGAAGCTAGTACCTTCTAGCAACGCCCCCAAATTGCCACGATGACAGAACCCCAGGCAGATGGCTTCCATCTTAAGTTACAACTTACTAACTGTACAATTCAGCATTTCAGATTTCAAAGGGCAAGCACAGTATGTTACCGCAAATCAGCAGGAGGTATATGCTACCTTCACATCAGTGTGTTGAGGTTGGCGCGCAGCCACTTCACAGAGACGACGGGCTCGGTCTTTGGAACTAGGTGGACGCCCATGGCAGCGCAGTAGTGCTATGATTCCGAATGGCACTGCGGCGGCGCCCTGCACCAGATCACCGCGAGGGTCGATCTGACCTTGCCCCGCACATTCGCAGAAAGAAGCACCATCAAACCGGAGGGGATTGAGGCGGGGTTGCAGCGGCAGGATTTGCGGTCGCGGGAGCATGCCAGCGGAAGTGGCGAGGAGGAGTAGGGGGGACTACCAAAATTGGGTTTCCGGTCGTCGCCGTCGGCCGTCGGAGGATACGATTTGAAAAATAATACATGTACAAATAATCCAGCCAACTTTGCATGCCCTCCTTCAATCCAGGTTTTGCTTTTTTGATGATCATGCTGAAGTGTTCCTTGAATGTGGCTAGGCAGAATGCCATAATCTTAGTCTTGTGATCAAATATGATGGTATTTCTATGCTTCCATAGGCTCCCACATCCAGCTATTAGGCATTCCTTGAAACATCCTATGGTATCCTGCTTCTTACCCTCCAAGAGCATTTATGTGAGGTTATAATCAGTGTCCCATTGGTAACCAATGCTCATCCAAAAGTTTTGGCTAAAATCACAACTAAAAGACATATGCATTAGGTGTTCATTAGGCTCATCATCACATAACACACATTTGCTTGTCTCAATGTATAAATTCTTCCTGTTAACATATGTTGTTTAACCCATTAAGTGTTCTTGCATGTTGTAAGATAAGATCAAATCTACTAATCCTTCCATCACAAAATCTACTGATCTTGCACACACATCTTCCTTTCATGGAACCCTAGCATTCCAAGATTGAGTCATTAGCTACATCAAGAATTATATAGACATGACAATCTGTTAGCTACATAGAATGGCCTCTGTGAGCACAGATCTTCAAAAAAAATTGCAAGCGCAACTAGGTCAAAACTGGCTAGCATGCATAGGATCTTCACGACACAGTGCTTTTGTAGGATCTTCACCAAGTCCAATTCATGGTTAAACTTATGTTGCCACATATGGAAAACTTCTCTATCTAAGAAACATTGTCATCAATGCGCACTCATATATTTTTGCAAATTTTCTCGGTAAGAAACTATTCACTGAAGAAGATGACAGTTGAACTATAGTTGGTTTCATTTTGGGAAACTTTGTTTAACAAAAATACAACCGCAAGAAAGTTATAGAATATTTGATTTTTTTTGGTGGGTACAAGCAACATTTATTTTTTAGTGCAATTCTAACAAGTAATACATTTTCGGTTTTCCAAAAAAAGGAAAACGGAGCTTGGGAGCCTCCGATCCTCAGTCTTATGTGGCCTTGTCGAGTGTTGTCATGGCCACCCGCAAAAAAGTGTTTTTAACATAGTACATACGCAAGCGCTCATACATACACGCATATACTCACCCCTATGTATCCACACACGCACACCCTACCCCTATGAGCACCTTCGAGAGACTGAGTCGGCATATCATCTCGAGATTTATGAAGTCACCGTACATCCCTCGTCGTCGACGGGAACGTCTCCTCCCACTGAAAGCACATTGCCGGAAATCCTCAAATAAATCCAGGAATAATGCGAGCACTAGGACTTGAACCCTGGTGGGCTGAGGATACCTTGTCCCGCAAAATAAAGTGTTGTCACGGCGTCATGTGTGCCTCACCAAATTAGGGGATGGATGGGGTCCTTCTCTCTTTTTTGAATTGTTTGGATTTCTTACCCTTCTTTTCTTTTTTATATGAAGAGAGAAAATGTGGCGTGACAGTGAATATGCTTACCTTTGAATTGTTTGATTGTATCTTTTCATTGTGGGGGCATGTTGATTGTACCTGCCTGTCCATGTCTCCTGTAGGACTTTGTGTCACTAGTAGAAAAGAGGGCTTTGGTTTAGGACGGGTCAGCCCATTAGTCCCAGTTCAGTCCAGAACCGAGACCCATGGGGGCATTGGTCCCGGTTCGTGAGGCCAGGGGCCTACCGGGCCTCGTGGGGGCATTGGTCCCGGTTCGTCTGGCCCCTTTGGTCCCGGTTGGTGGGACGAACCAGGACCAATGGGCCTCGCTCCTGGCCCACCACCATTGGTCCCAGTTGGTGGCTTGAACCGGGACCACAAGCTGCCCTTTAGTCCCAGTTCATGCCACGAACCGGGACTAATGAGGTGCCTATATATACCCCTCGCCCGCGAGCAGAGCACTCCAGTGCTCTATTTTTCTCTGGCCGGCGAGGGGAGGGCTTTGTGGTGCTCTAGCTCACCAACTATGCACATGAGGTGTTCAATGAAATGCCCGAGCCACACTAGTTAAGCTTTCTCATGTCGAAGGTCGACCTCAAAGCTCCATTTTCCTCGAGATTTATCTAGGTTTAGCGGCCCGTCACGTCCCATTCCCGTCTTCACCGCCGTCGATCGCCCACGCCGATGTCATCGCCGGCACCACCCTGGTGAGCATCTTGTTCTTATCTTCTTTCTAAAAGAAAAAAATTCTTACTTTAGATAGATACTTGTCTAATTTTCTTACTATTTTATTGCTTGTTATTATATAGTGCGATGGTTTTGGTATCCGCCCCCGTCGGCCCTCGTCCTGTCTATGATTCGGATGTGGTATATATTATTTTTTATAATGATTTGGTTCATTTATTGTTTATGAAAATTATGCCGACCAACATGACATAGATTTTATTTATGTAGGAGGTAGTTGAACCAGAAATTTCAACCGACCCTATTGCCGAGAGGTTAAATTTAGTTGAAGAAGAAAACAATTACTTGAAGGAAAAAATAAAAAAAATTGAGGAGGAGAAGATGATATTGGAGTTGCATGTTGCGGGTGTCGTCGATGATCACAACATCAAGATGGATGCAATGCGCTTGAAGATTAGAAAGATTTGAAAATATTCCATTCATACCGAGGCTTGGTATCATTATGCCGTTGGATCAATTGTTACCTTGGTTGTGATTATGATCGCATTTGTTTTCGCATTGAAATGTTTTACATAGTTTCAATGTATGGTTTAATTAATTAGATGCTCTGGAGAGCTATATGTTGTTAGATGAGAACTATGTATGTACTTTGGTTTTAATGTGATGGTGAACTTCTATTAATTTGGTCACTGAATTATCTATTCATGATGTTCTGTAATGGTTTTTGACACACTTAATTATATATAATGCACGCAGAGATGAACCGGCAATGGATGTACGGTGGCAGACACACCTCCGAGTACATTAAGGGCGTGCATGATTTTATCGAAGTGCCTGAGGCAAACAAGCAGAATGGTTTTATGTGTTGTCCATGCCCTAAATGTGGGAATACGAAGTCTTACTCTGACCGAAAAATCCTTCACACCCACCTGCTTTACAAGGGTTTCATGCCACACTATAATGTTTGGACGAGGCACGGAGAAATAGGGGGTATGATGGAAGACGGCGAAGAAGAAGAAGAAGACAATGACAACTATGTGCCCCCTGAATACGGTGATGCTGCAATGGGGGAAGCTGCTGAAGATCAAGAGGAACCAGACGATGTGCCCAATGATGCTGCAATGGAGGAAGCTGCTGAAGATCAAGAGGAACCAGACGATGTGCCCGATGATGATGATCTCCGCCAGGTCATTGTCGATGCAAGGACGCAATGTGAAAGTCAAAAGGAGAAGCTGAAGTTCAACCGCATGTTAGAGGATCACAAAAAAGGGTTGTACCCCAATTGCGAAGATGGCAACACAAAGCTCGGTACCGTACTGGAATTGCTGCAGTGGAAGGCAGAGAATGATGTGCCTGACAAAGGATTTGAGAAGCTACTGAAAATATTGAAGAAGAAGCTTCCAAAGGATAACGAATTGCCCGACAGTACATACGCAGCAAAGAAGGTCGTATGCCCTCTAGGATTGGAGGTGCAGAAGATACATGCATGCCCTAATGACTGCATCCTCTACCGCGATGCGTACAAGGATCTGAACGCATGCCCGGTATGCAGTGCATTCCGGTATAAGATCAGACGAGATGGCCCTGGTGATGTTGACGGAGAGCCCCCCAGGAAGAGGGTTCTTGCGAAGATGATGTGGTATGCTCTTATAATACCAGAAACATCTGTTCAGAAATGAAGAGCATGCCAAGTTGATGCGATGGCACAGTGAGGACCGTAAGGAAGACGAGAAGTTGAGAGCACTTGCTGACGGGTCACAGTGGAGAAAAATCGAGAGAAAGTACTGGCCTGAGTTCGCAGGTGACCCAAGGAACATATGGTTTGGTTTAAGCGCGGATGGCATTAATCCTTTCGGGGAGCAGAGCAGCAATCACAGCACCTGGCCCGTGAATCTATGTATGTATAACCTTCCTCCTTGGATGTGCATGAAGCAGAAGTTCATTATGATGCCAGTTCTCATCCAAGGCCCTAAGCAACCCAGCAACGACATTGATGTGTTCCTAAGGCCATTAGTTGAAGAACTTTTACAGCTGTGGAATGGAAACGGTGTATATATGTGGGATGAGCACAAACAGGAGGAATTTAACCTGCACACGTTGCTGTTTGTAACCATCAATGATTGGCCCGCTCTCAGTAACCTTTCAGGACAGACAAACAAGGGATACCACGCATGCACGCACTGTTTAGATGAAAATTTAAGTATATACCTGGACAAATGCAGGAAGAATGTGTACCTGGGCCATTGTCGATTTCTTCCGACCAACCATCAATGTCGAAAGAAAGGCAAGCATTTCAAAGGCGAGGCAGATCACCAAAAGAAGCCCGCCATGCGTACCGGTGATCACGTACTTGCTATGGTCAATGATTTACAGGTAATCTTTGGAAAGGGTCCCAGCGGACTAGTTGTTCCGAATGACGCTGAGGGACACGCACCCATGTGGAAGAAGAAATCTATATTTTGGGACCTACCCTACTGGAAAGACCTAGAGGTCTGCTCTTCAATCGACGTGACGCACGTGACGAAGAACCTTTGCGTGAACCAGCTAGGCTTCTTGGGCGTGTATGGGAAGACAAAAGATACACATGAGGCATGGGAGGACCTGCAACGTTTGCACGAAAAAGACGGCATGCCTCCGAAGCAGTATGAAGGTCCTGCCAGCTACGCTCTTACGAAAGAAGAGAAAGAAATCTTCTTTGAATGTCTACTCAGTATGAAGGCCCCGACTGGCTTCTCGTCGAATATAAAGGGAATAATAAATATGCCAGAGAAAAAGTTCCAGAACCTAAAGTCTCATGACTGCCACGTGATTATGACACAACTGCTTCCGGTTGCATTGAGGGGGCTTCTACCGGAAAACGTCCGATTAGCCATTGTGAAGCTATGTGCATTCCTCAATGCAATCTCTCAGAAGGTGATCGATCCAGAAATCATACCAAGGCTAAGGAGTGATGTGGCGCAATGTCTTGTTAGTTTTGAGCTGGTGTTCCCACCATCCTTCTTCAATATCATGACACACGTCCTAGTTCATCTAGTCGACGAGATTGTCATTCTGGGGCCCGTATTTCTACACAATATGTTCCCCTTTGAGAGGTTCATGGGAGTCCTAAAGAAATATGTCTGTAACCGCGCTAGGCCATAAGGAAGCATCTCCATGGGCCATCAAACAGAGGATGTCATTGGGTTTTGTGTTGACTACATTCCTGGCCTTAAGAAGATAGGTCTCCCTAAATCACGGTATGAGGGGGAGACTGACTGGAGAAGGCACGCTTGGAGGGGACTCAATAATATGCAGGGACGGATATTCTTGGTCTCAAGGACACTACATAGTTCTACAGAACTCTACCTTGGTGACCGCGTATGTCGATGAACACAAGAAAAGTCTGCGCTCCAAACACCCGGAGCAGTGCGACGACTGGATTACATGTGAACACATCAGACTTTCAGCAGTTGGTTGGAAACACGTCTCAGAGGTGACAACACTGTTTGTGATGAGTTGTACTTGTTGTCCACGGGACCATCTTTGACTGTATTGACTTACAAAGGATACGAGATAAATGGGAATACATTTTACACAATCGCCCAAGATCAAAAGAGCACCAACCAAAACAGCGGTGTCCGCTTTGATGCAGCAACCGAGAGGGGAAAGGACACATATTATGGTTACATAGTGGACATATGGGAACTTGACTACTCACATGATTTTAAGGTCCCTTTGTTTAAGTGCAAATGGGTCAATCTATCAGGAGGCGGGGTACAGGTAGACCCACAGTACGGAATGACAACAGTGGATCTGAAAAATCTTGGGTACACTGACAAACCGTTCGTCCTAGCAAATGATGTGGAACAGGTTATCTATGTGAAGGACATGTCTACCAAACCGAGAAAAAGAAAAGATAAGGAAGCGAATACATCATACGATGAGCCAAAGCGCCACATAGTTATTTCAGGAAAAAGGGACATCGTGGGAGTGGAGGGCAAGACAGACATGTCTGAAGATTATCCATGGTTACGGCACAATAAGCAAATGACACAAGCGAAGAAAACGTGAAGACTTTCTGCCGCAACTATTATGATGATACCATGCCAACTTTGTAACAGACGAGTATGATACCATTGTCCGTTTTGTACATGCACATGCTATGTGGGTGAAATTATGATACCATGCCAACTTTCAACTTTTTCAGAGTTCATTTGAAATGCTTTAATGTCTTATGGTTCAGCCCTCGTAATACCATTATTCTCGGTTCACTCCTTGTCAACTATGTTTTCACCAAGAACACTCAAGAGGGCAGTCACGTGGGCCATTGATCCCGGTTCGTCTGGACCTTTTGGTCCCGGTTCCACGCACGAACCGGGACCAATGCGCCTCGCCCCTGGCCCATGACCATTAGTCCCGGCTTGTGCCACAAACCGGGACTAAAGGGTTGGTCCTCGTTGCGGTCAGAGTTTAGTCCCACCTCGCCAACCGAAGGGCGCTCACACCGGTTTATAAGCCCCTCCCTCTCTGCCTTGTTGAGCTCCTCTCAAAGTCAAAATAGATGCCCTTATACAGGGAATTTAACTTCATAGAAATTTATTATGAATTTAGGTTGAATTCTCTCTATAGGCGCATCTATGCTCATTTGTTTAGTAAAGTTAATCACATACTTGTGATTCACACAAATTTCAAAGAATTCAAATTTTAACTATTCAAATTTGAAAACTAATGGCACTAACAAAAAGTTTATAATTTTTCTAAAACTAATGGCACTAACAGAAAGTTTATATTTTTTCTGACCTAAAAGCAAAAAGAATTAAAAAATAAAGCAAAAAACAAAAGAAAATAAATAATGCAAAAAACAAAACAAAAAACTGGAAAAAAAAACTATTTTTATAGTAAAGTTAATCACAAACTTGTGATTCACATAAATTTCAAAGAATTCAAATTTTAACTATTCAAATTTGAAAACTAATGGCACTAACAGAAAGTTTATAAATTTTTCTAAAACTAATGGCACTAACAGAAAGTTTATAATTTTTCTGACCTAAAAGCAAAAACAATTAAAAAATAAAGAAAAAAATAAAAGAAAATAAATAATGCAAAAAACAAAACAAAAAAACTGGAAAAAACTATTGGTATATAAATAAAGCAACAAAGAAAACAAAACAAAACAAAAATAATTAAAAATAAACTTTAATAGAATAAATAAAAATAGCAATAATAAGTATTTTTTTGTAAGTAGAAACAAAATAAAATAAATAAAGCAACAAAGAAAACAAAAAAACAAATTTGAAAACTAATGGCACTAACAGAAAGTTTATAATTTTTGTGACCTAAAAGAAAAATAATTAAAAATAAACTTTAATAAAATAAATATAAATAGCAACAATAAGTATTTTGTTGTAAGTAGAAACAAAATAAAATAAATAAAGCAATAAAGAAACAAGAAAAGTGCCACCTACTGGGCCCCCACGGCCTGAATACGACTAGAAACCCTACCATGGGCCAGGATTCAGGCCCGTAGGAGGCCCAGTTGGCCCACAGGCACACAGTGTACGGTTAGGCCCGAAAGCCTACAATTGAGAGGAGCTCGAGAGAGTGGGCGCAGCAGCGCTTATAAACCACTCTCGAGCTCTCTCAGCTAGCGAGGTGGTACTAAACTTTTGACGCGGGGCAGCACAAGGCCTTTGGTCCCGCTTGGTGCCACCAACCGGGACTAAAGGGGTGCATTGGTCCCTGTTCGTGGCACAAACCGGGAGCAATGCCCCCCCTTTAGTCCCGGTTGGTGCCACCAACCGGGACCAAAGGCCTCTGCTTCCCGCCCTTTGGGCTGCTGAAAAGAGACCTTTGGTCCCGGTTGGTGCCCCTAACTGGGACCAATGCTCTCAGTATATAAGAAACCACTTAGCGTTTTTCATATTCATCTCTGCATCAGTTGCCCCCCCCCCTCGACGACGCTGCCACCAGGCTGCCCGAGCTCTGCCCGTCGACGCCGTCGCCGCCCTCTGCTGCCTCGTCGACGCGCAGCCGCCCCTGCCCCAAGCACGCCGCCGACAGCCCGCCCCGACCACGCCGCGCGCCCCTGCCCCGACCACGTCGTCGTCGCCCCAGCTGCCCCGACCACGCCGCCATCGCCTCTGCCTCGCCCTGCCCCAACCACGCCGTCGTCGCCTCTGCCACTGCCCCGACCACGCCGCCGTCGCTGATGTCTACTACACAACCTTCTTCTTGTAGACGTTGTTGGGCCTCCAAGTGCAGAGGTTTGTAGGACAGTAGCAAATTTCCCTCAAGTGGATGACCTAAGGTTTATCAATCTGTAGGAGGCGTAGGATGAAGATGGTCTCTCTCAAGCAACCCTGCAACCAAATAACAAAGAGTCTCTTGTGTCCCCAACACACCCAATACAATGGTAAATTGTATAGGTGCACTAGTTCGGTGAAGAGATGGTGATACAAGTGGTATATGGATAGTAGATAATGGTTTTTGTAATCTGAAAATATAAAACAGCAAGGTAACGAATGATAACGAATGATAAAAGTGAGCGTAAATGGTACTGCAATGCTAGGAAACAAGGCCTAGGGTTCATACTTTCACTAGCGCAAGTCCTCTCAACAATAATAACATAATTGGATCACATAACCATCCCTCAACATGCAACAAAGAGTCACTCCAAAGTCACTAATAGCGGAGAACGAACGAAGAGATTATGGTAGGGTACGAAACCACCTCAAAGTTATTCTTTCCAATCAATCCGTTGGGCTATTCCTATAAGCGTCACAAACAGCTCTAGAGTTTGTACTAGAATAACACCTTAAGACACAAATCAACCGAAACCCTAATGTCACCTAGATACTGCAATGTCACCTCAAGTATCCGTGGGTATGATTATACGATATGCATCACACAATCTCAGATTCATCTATTCAACCAACACATAGAACCTCAAAGAGTGCCCCAAAGTTTCTACCAGAGAATCACGACGAAAACGTGTGCCAACCCCTATGCATAGGTTCATGGGCAGAACCCGCAAGTTCATCACCAAAACATACATCAAGTGAATCACGTTGTATCCCATTGTCACCATAGATACGCACGGCAAGACATACATCAAGTTTTCTCAAATGTTTAAAGACTCAATCAGATAAGATAACTTCAAAGGGGAAACTCAATCCATTCCAAGAGAGTAGAGGGGGAAGAAACATCATAGGATCCAAATATTGAAGGAAATATGCCCTAGAGGCAATAATAAAGTTATTATTTATTTCCTTATTTCATGATAAATGTTTATTATTCATGCTAGAATTGTATTAACCGGAAACATAATACATGTGTGAATACATAGACAAACAGAGTGTCACTAGTATGCCTCTACTTGACTAGCTCGTTAATCAAAGATGGTTATGTTTCCTAACCATAGACAAAGAGTTGTTATTTGATTAACAAGGTCACATCATTAGTTGAATGATCTGATTGACATGACCCATTCCATTAGCTTAGCACCCAATCGTTTAGTATGTTGCTATTGCTTCCTTCATGACTTATACATGTTCCTATGACTATGAGATTATGCAACTCCCGTTTGCCGGAGGAACACTTTGGGTGCTACCAAACGTCACAACGTAACTGGGTGATTATAAAGGAGCATTACAGGTGTCTCCAAAGGTAGATGTTGGGTTGGCGTATTTCGAGATTAGGATTTGTCACTCCGATTGTCGGAGAGGTATCTCTGGGCCCTCTCGGTAATGCACATCACATAAGCCTTGCAAGCATTGCAACTAATGAGTTAGTTGCGAGACGATGTATTACGGAACGAGTAAAGAGACTTGCCGGTAACGAGATTGAACTAGGTATTGGATACCGACGATCAAATCTCGGGCAAGTAACATACCGATGACAAAGGGAACAACGTATGTTGTTATGCGGTCTGACCGATAAAGATCTTTGTAGAATATGTAGGAGCCAATATGGGCATCCAGGTCCCGCTATTGGTTATTGACCGGAGATGTGTCTCGGTCATGTCTACATTGTTCTCGAACCGTAGGGTCCGCACGCTTAAGGTTTCGATGACAGTTATATTATGAGTTTATGAGTTTTGATGTACCGAAGGAGTTCGGAGTCCCGGATGAGATCGGGGACATGACGAGGAGTCTCGAAATGGTCGAGACATAAAGATCGATATATTGGACGACTATATTCGGACATCGGAAAGGTTCCGAGTGATTCGGGTATTTTTCGGAGTACCGGGTAGTTACGGGAGAAGTAATGGGCCTTGATGGGCTTTAGTGGGAAGAGGAAAAAGGCTGCTGCGCCCCCCCCTCCCCTCTAGTCCGAATTGGACTAGGGAAAAGGGGGCCGGCCACCTTTCCTACTCCTCCACTTCCTTCTCCCTTCCTCCCCTCTTGATGGACTCCTACTAGGACTTGGAGTCCTAGTAGGACTCCCGTCCTGGCCGCACCAATGGCCTTGGCCGGCCTCCTCCTCCTCCATCCTTTATATACTGAGGCAAGGGGCACCCCATAGACACACAAGTTGATCATTGAGATCGTTCCTTAGCCGTGTGCGGTGCCCCCTGCCACCATATTCCACCTCGGTCATATCATAGCGGTGCTTAGGCGAAGCCCTGCAACGGTAGAACATCAAGATCGTCACCACGCCGTCGTGCTGACGGAACTCCTCCCCGAAGCTTTGCTGGATCGGAGCCCGGGGATCGTCATCGAGCTGTACGTGTGCTAAGAACTCGGAGGTGCCGGAGTAACGGTGCTTGGATTGGTCGGATCAGGAAGACGTACGACTACTTCCTCTACGTTGTGTCAACGCTTCCGTTGTTGATCTACAAGGGTACGTAGATCATAATCTCCCCTCGTTGCTATGCATCACCATGATCCTGCGTGCGCGTAGGAAATTTTTTGAAATTACTACGTTCCTCAACAAATATAATAGCAAAGCTCGCGATACATCAAGATCGTATGACCTCAAGAACACGAGAGAGAGAGAGATCAAACACATAGCTATTGGTACATACCCTCAGCCCCGACGGAGAACTACTCCCTCCTCGTCATGGAGAGCACCGGGATGATGAAGATGGCCACCGGAGAGGGATTCCCCCTCCGGCAGGGTGCCAGAACGGGTCTAGATTGGCTTTCGGTGGCTACGGAGGCTTCAGGCGGCGGAACTCCCGATCTATTGTGCTCCCCGAAGTTTTTAGGGTATATGGGTATATATGGGAGGAAGAAGTACGTCAGGGGGGGCACGAGGGGGCCACGAGGGTGGAGGGCGCGCCAAGGGGGTGGGCGCGCCCCCCTGCCTCGTGGCCTCCTCGTAGAACCCCTGAGGTGCACTCCATGTCTTCTGGGCTTCTTCTAACCCAAAAATAAGTTCCGTGAAGTTTCAGGTCAATTGGACTCCGTTTGGTTTTCCTTTTCTGCAATATTCTAAAACAAGGTAAAAACAGAAACTGGCACTGGGCTCTCGGTTAATAGGTTAGTCCCAAAAATAATATAAAAGTGCATAATAAATCCCATAAACATCCAAAGTTGATAATATAATAGCATGGAACAATAAAAAATTATAGATACGTTGGAGACGTATCAGTATCCCCAAGCTTAATTCCTGATCGTCCTCAAGTAGGTAAATGTTAAAAACAGAATTTTTGACGGGGAATGCTACCTAACATATTTATCCATGTAATTCTCTTCATTTTGGCAAGAATATTCAGATCCATAAGATTCAAGACAAAAGTTTAATATTGACATAGAAATAATAATACTTCTAGCATACCAACTAAGCAATTATGTCTTCTCAAAATAACATGGCCAAAGAAAGCTATCCCTACAAAATCATATAGTCTGGCTATGCTCCATCTTCACCACACAAAATATTTAAATCATGCACAACCCCGATGACAAGCCAAGCAATTGTTTCATACTTTTGGTGTTCTCAAACTTTTTCAATCTTCACGCAATACATGAGCGTGAGCCATGGACATAGCACTATAGGTGGAATAGAATGGTGGTTGTGGAGAAGACAAAAAGGGAGAAGATAGTCTCACATCAACTAGGCATATCAACGGGCTATGGAGATGCCCATCAATAGATATCAATGTGAGTGAGTAGGGATTGCCATGCAACGGATGCACTAGAGCTATAAGTATATGAAAGCTCAAAAAGAAACTAAGTGGGTGTGCATCCAACTTGCTTGCTCACGAAGACCTAGGGCAATTTGTGGAAGCCCATCATTGGAATATACAAGCCAAGTTCTAAAATGAAAATTTCCCACTAGTATATGAAAGTGACAACATAAGAGACTCTCTATCATGAAGATCATGGTGCTACTTTGAAGCACAAGTGTGGTAAAAGGATAGTTGCATTGCCCCTTCTCTCTTTTTCTCTCATTTTTTATGGCCTCTTTTTTTCTTTTTTTATTTGGGCTTCTTTGGCCTGTTTTATTTATTCATTTTTTTCATCCGGAGTCTCATCCCGACTTGTGGGGGAATCGTAGTCTCTATCATCCTTTCCTCAATGGGAAAATGCTCTAATAATGATGATCATCACACTTTTATTTACTTAAAACTCATGAATTACAACTCGATACTTAGAACAAGGTATGACTCTATATGAACGCCTCCGGCGGTGTACCGGGATGTGCAATGATGCATGAGTGACATGTATGAAAGAATTATGAACGGTGGCTTTGCCACAAATACGATGTCAACTACATGATCATGCAAAGCAATATGAAAATGATGAAGCGTGTCATAGTAAACAGAACGGTGGAAACTTGCATGGCAATATATATCGGAATGGCTATGGAAACGCCATAATAGGTAGGTATGGTGGCTGTTTTGAGGAAGGTATATGGTGGGTGTATGATACTGGCGAAAGGTGCGTGGTATTAGAGAGGCTAGCAATGGTGGAAGGGTGAGAGTGCGTATACTCCATGGACTCAACATTAGTCATAAAGAATCACATACTTATTGCAAAAATCTATTAGTTATCGAAGCAAAGTACTATGCGCATGCTCCTAGGGGGATAGATTGGTAGGAAAAGACCATCGCTCGTCCCCGACCGCCACTCATAAGGAAGACAATCAATAAATAAATCATGCTCCGACTTCGTCACATAACGGTTGACCATACGTGCATGCTACGGGAATCACAAACTTCAATACAAGTATTTCTCAAATTCACAACTACTCAACTAGCATGACTCTAATATCACCATCTCCATATCTCAAAACAATTATCAAGTATCAAACTTCTCATAGTATTCAATGCACTTTATATGATAGTTTTATTATATCCCTCTTGGATGCCCATCATATTAGGACTAAATTCATAACCAAAGCAAATTACCATGTTGTTTAGGACTCTCAAAATAATATAAGTGACGCATGAGAGTTCATATATTTCTATAAAATAAAACCACCACCGTGCTCTAAAAAGATATAAGTGAATCACTAGAGCAAATGACTGTTAGGGAAAATAAGCCATGGCGACAACCTCACCGCGTCTGGTGCATGTATGAGCGCGCGCCAGACGTAGCGGGCGCGTCGGGACCGCAAGAGTGTGTGCGTGTGTGCGTGAAAATCCAGCACGGGGCGTGTCCGTGCGGGTGGGCGTTGCATGCCTGAGTTTAGGGAGTGGCTGTTGGTGAGTCGCCTGGCACGATCGAGGGCGCGATCGTTGGAGCTCGCCGTGGGGCGCGCGCTGCGGGCACGAGCGGAGCGCGAGCGATCGGGAGGGAGTGGGGGCGTGGGTTTGCACCCGGTGCGCTGGCTCAGGTATAAAGCCATGCGAGGGGCCATTGTAACAGCTGCGGGGTGAAAAGCTCGAGTTCGTGCTCGAAGGAAAATCAAGGTGTTCGTGCACCGGAACTCCGCCGTGTCCCTCTTCTCTTTGTGTTTTCTTCTTCCTCGCTTCGGTTTGGTCTAAGGTGTGGCAACAGAGAGAGAGAGAGATCTAGGGTAGAGGAAGAGCTAGGGCACAGCCACGGCAACAAAGAGAGCAAGGAGGAGCGCGGCGAGGGACTGGCGGTTCCAACAGTTGGCATCAGAGCCACACTCTGTTCAGGGCGCGCCGACGATGTCGCTCGTCCCCTACGTCGGCGGATTGGGCGGGTCATTGCCGCAGCCGTTGCCGGTGCTCACCGATGAGAATTACACCGCGTGGGCGATCAAGGTCGAGGCCAACCTCGACGCGGCCGGGCTCTGGGAGGCGGTGGTCGTGCCAGAGGACGTTGTGGCAGCGGTGATTGCGAAGAAGGACAAGCCTGCGCGGGCATACCTGCTGGGCGTGCTCGCGGAGAACTTGTTGCTGCAGGTGGCGTCAAAGAAAATGGCTACAGAGGTGTGGGCGAGCTTGAAGGTCGGGTTTGTGGGCGCGGACCACGTGCGCGCGGCGCGGCGCGGCACGCTGCGCGGGGAGTTTGAGCTCCTACGCATGGCGGACGCCGAGACCTTGGATGACTTCACCGGGAGGCTCGGTGGGATGGCGGCGCGCTACGCGGCGTTGGGCTCGACCCTGGAAGACGCCGCCCTCGTCAAGAAGCTGCTCGACTCGGTGCCGAACCGCCTGTACCCGGCGGTGGCCGGGATCGAGCAATTCTGCAACGTTGATACAATGGCGTTCGAGGACGCGTTGGGGCGGCTGAAGGCCTTCGACGAGAGGCTGCGTCGGCGCGGGCAGGCGGGCGGACGGCGAGCAGATCATGTACACCGCGGCACAGTGGCGGGCGCGCGAGCAACGTCGGGGCGGTGCGCGCGGAGAGGACGACGACGACGGGGTGCGCAGCGAGGCATCGGGCTTTAGAGGAAACTGGCGCGGCCGCTGCTACAAATGCGGCGAGCGGGGCCATTTCAAGAGAGAGTGCCCACTGCTGCGCAAGGAGTCGGCGAAGGAGCATGCACTGCTGGCCGACGGCGATGTCGAGGACACCGGCCTGCTCTGAGTCGCGGCTTAGGGCGCGAATGTTAGGGCAAATAAGCCGGGGCGACAAGCTCACCGCGTCGGGCGCGTGTATGGGCGCGCACCAGACGTAGCGGGCGCGTCGGGACCGCAAGAGTGTGTGCGTGTGTGCGTGAAGATCCAGCACGGGGCGTGTCCGTGCAGGTCGGTGTTGCGTGCGTGAGTTTAGGGAGTGGTTGTTGGCGAGTCGCCTGGCACGATCGAGGGCGTGGTCGTTGGAGCTCGCCGTGGGGCGCGCGCTGCGGAGCGCGACGCGGGCATGAGCTGAGCGAGCGGAGCGCGAGCGATCGGGAGGGAGTGGAGGCGTGGGTTTGCACCCGGTGCGCTGGCTCAGGTATAAAGCCACGTGAGGGGCCGTTGTAACAGCTGTGGGGTGAAAAGCTCGAGTTCGTGCTCGAAGGAAAATCAAGGTGTTCGTAAACCGGAACTCCGTTGTGTCCCTCTTCTCTTTGTGTTTTCTTCTTCCTCGCTTCGGTTTGGTCTAAGGTGTGGCAACAGAGAAAGAGAGAGAGCTAGGGTAGAGGAAGAGCTAGGGCACAGCCACGGCAACAGAGAGAGCAAGGAGGAGCACGGCGAGGAACTGGCGGTTCCAACAATGACAAACTACTCCAAAAGATATAAGTGAAGATCAACGAGTAGTCGAATAATTATGCAACTATATGAAGAATCTCTATCATTTAAGAATTTAATATCTTGGTATTTTATTCAAACAGCAAGCAAAACAAAAGTAAATAAAATGACGCTTCAAGCAAAACACATATCATGTGGCGAATAAAAATATAGCTCCAAGTAAAGTTACCGATGAACGAAGACGAAAGAGGGGATGCCTTCCGGGGCATCCCCAAGCTTAGGCTCTTGGTTGTCCTTGAATATTACCTTGGGGTGCCCTGGTCATCCCCAAGCTTAGGCTCTTTCCACTCCTTATTCCATAGTCCATCGAATCTTTACCCAAAACTTGAAAACTTCACAACACAAAACTTAACAGAAAACTCGTAAGCTCTGTTAGCATAAGAAAATAAATCACCACTTAGGTACTGTTGTGAACTCATTCTAAATTCATATTTGTGCAATATCTACTGTATTCCAACTTATATATGGTTCATACCCTCCGATACTACTCATAGATTCATCAAAATAAGCAAACAACACATAGAAAACAGAATCTGTCAAAAACAGAACAGTTTGTAGTAATCTGTAACTAACGCAAACTTCTGGAACCCCAAAAATTCTAAAATAAATTGCTGGACGTGAGGAATTTATCTATTATTCATCTTCAAAAAGAATTAACTAAATATCACTCTTCAATAAAAAATGGCAGCAAATCTCGTGAGCACTAAAGTTTCTGTTTTTTACAGCATGATCGCAAAGACTTTCCCCAAGTCTTCCCAAAGGTTCTACTTGGTACAAACACTAATTAAAACATAAAACCACATCTAAACAGAGGCTATATGAATTATTTATTACTAAACAGGAGCAAAAAGCAAGGAACAAAAATAAAGTTGGGTTGCCTCCCAACAAGCGCTATCGTGTAACGCCCCTAGCTAGGCATGATGATTTCAATGATGCTCACATAAAAGATAAGAATTGAAACATAAAGAGAGCATCATGAAGAATATGACTAGCACATTTAAGTCTAACATACTTCCTATGCATAGGGATTTTTTGAGCAAACAACTTGTGGGAACAAGAATCAACTTGCATAGGAAGGTAAAACAAGCATACCTTCAAAATTTTAAGCACATAGAGAGGAAACTTGATATTATTCCAATTCCTACAAGCATATGTTCCTCCCTCATAATAATTTTCAGTATCGTCATGAATGAATTCAACAATATAACCAGCACCTAAAGCATTCTTTTAATGATCTACAAGCATAGAAAATTTACTACTCTCCACATAAGCAAGATTCTTCTCATTCGGAATAGTGGGAGTATCATAAGAGACCCAAATACTATAAATTGTTTCCACATTAAAAGAGTAATATTCAGAAAAGGGGTAATCATAATCATGACAAGTTTTATAAATATAATCACTACTTTTTATAGCATAAGTATCATCACAATAATCATCATAGGTAGGAGGCATGCTATCATCATTATAAACTTGCATATCAAAACTTGGGAGACTAAAAATATCATCTTCATTAAACGTAGCATCCCCAATCTTGGGATAAACATTAATTGCAGCAAATATATTCTCAAAAACGTCATCTTCATCAAACATAGCATGCCCAAGCTTGGGCCTTTTCATATCATAAGCATAATCACTCTCATAATTAATAGTATGGATAGCACCAATAGTATAGCAATTATCATACTCTTCCAAGCAAGTGCCAAAAAGATTTTCAAGATCATAAGAAGTATCATTATCTTCCACAATTATATTTTCATGAGGCACAATAGTAATAGGAGCAGCATTATTTGGGAGAGATATCTTTTTACCTCTCTTCCTTTTTCTTTTCTTCTTCTTCACCACATCATGTGTGGGTTCAATCCTCTTTTTGGAGCTCCTTATTAATGAAATTGGTTGAATAGGAGGCTCTTCCTCGTTACCTGATTCATCATAAGAAATAATAGGAGGGTATTGGGAAGTCTCTTCCCTTTCATCAGTATTCTCTTCATCTTCTATTTGTTTTCTTTTCTTTATGTAGTTGGCAATATAAGGATTTTCAATAAAATTCACCGCACAATACATATAAATTTCCACTAGATAAAAACCAAGAAGTTTATAACGGGCAAATTCTGGAAGATGCCCAGTTATATGTTTCATTTCTTCGCAACCCATAAGCAAGCTAAGTTCATTATAATGTGCAAGGGAAATCAACTCATCACAATTTTTGGACACGATTAGATCATGAAACAATTTGCATCGGATAGCTAAATGACCACTTTCATTGCAAAGTCTACAAGTACGGCAAAAAATATTTAAATTTTCAGCACAATCATCTAGCCTTTCTTGCAACAATTTAGTTTCTAAGTACTTATGCCTCTTGCAATATCTATCTTCCCTATTTGGTGTGTACTTACAAACCCAATGCACTCCACAAAAATTGACATGTTTATAGGAGACATTTTCATCATAACTAGTGCAATCATCATTAGTACCATGGATAATCAAGGAGTTCATACTAACAACATTGCAATCATGCTCATTATTCAAAGATTTAGTGCCAAACATTTTAATGCATTCTTCTTCTAACACTTTGGCACAATTTTCCTTTCCATCATACTCAAGAAATATATTAAAAAGATGAAGCGTATGAGGTAGACTCAATTCCATTTTTTAGTTTTCTTTTATAAACTAAACTAGTGATAAAACAAGAAACTAAAAGACTTGATTGTAAGATCTAAAGATATACCTTCAAGCGCTAACCTCCCTGGCAACGGCGCCAGAAAAGAGCTTGATGTCTACTACACAACCTTCTTCTTGTAGACGTTGTTGGGCCTCCAAGTGCAGAGGTTAGTAGGACAGTAGCAAATTTCCCTCAAGTGGATGACCTAAGGTTTATCAATCCGTAGGAGGTGTAGGATGAAGATGGTCTCTCTCAAGCAACCCTACAACCAAATAACAAAGAGCCTCTTGTGTCCCCAACACATCCAATACAATGGTAAATTGTATAGGTGCACTAGTTCGGTGAAGATATGGTGATACAAGTGGTATATGGATAGTAGATAATGGTTTTTGTAATCTGAAATATAAAAACAGCAAGGTAACGAATGATAAAAGTGAGCGTAAACGGTATTGCAATGCTAGGAAACAAGGCCTAGGGTTCATACTTTCACTAGTGCAAGTCCTCTCAACAATAATAACATAATTGGATCACATAACTATCCCTCAACATGCAACATAGCGTCACTCCAAAATCACTAATAGCGGAGAACAAACGAAGAGATTATGGTAGGGTATGAAACCACCTCAAAGTTATTCTTTCCAATCAATCCGTTGGGCTATTCCTATAAGCGCCACAAGCAGCCCTAGAGTTCATACTAGAATAACACCTTAAGACACAAATCAACCAAAACCCTAATGTCACCTAGATACTCCAATGTCACCTCAAGTATCCGTGGGTATGATTATACGATATGCATCACACAATCTCAGATTCATCTATTCAACCAACACTGAACCTCAAAGAGTGCCCCAAAGTTTCTACCGGAGAATCACAACGAAAACGTGTGCCAACCCCTATGCATGGGTTCATGGGTGGAACCCGCAAGTTGATCACCAAAACATACATCAAGTGAATCACGTGGTATCCCATTGTCACCATAGATACGCACGGCAAGACATACATCAAGTGTTCTCAAATCTTTAAAGACTCAATCCGATAAGATAACTTCAAATGGGAAACTCAATCCATTACAAGAGAGTAGAGGGGGAAGAAACATCATAGGATCCAAATATAATAGCAAAGCTCGCGACACATCAAGATCGTATGACCTCAAGAACACGAGAGAGAGAGAGAGAGAGAGAGAGAGAGAGAGAGATCAAACACATAGCTAGTGGTACATACCCTCAGCCCCGAGGGAGAACTACTCCCTCCTCGTCATGGAGAGCACCGGGATGATGAAGATGGCCACCGGAGAGGGGTTCGCCCTCCAGCAGGGTGCCAGAACGGGTCTAGATTGGCTTTCAGTGGCTACGGAGGCTTCTGGCGGAACTCCCGATCTGTTGTGCTCCCCGAAGTTTTAGGGTATATGGGTATATATGGGAGGAAGAAGTACGTCAGGGGGGTCACGAGGGTGGAGGGCGCGCCCAAGGGGGTGGGCGCGCCCCCTGCCTCGTGGCCTCCTCATAGATCCCTTGACGTGCACTCCAAGTCTTCTAGGCTTCTTCTGACCCAAAAATAAGTTCCGTGAAGTTTCAGGTCAATTGGACTCCGTTTGGTTTCCTTTTCTGCGATATTCTAAAACAAGGTAAAAACAGAAACTGGCACTGGGCTCTGGGTTAATAGGTTAGTCCCAAAAATAATATAAAAGTGCATAATAAAGCCCATAAACATCCAAAGTTGATAATATAATAGCATGGACCAATCAAAAATTATTGATACGTTGGAGACGTATCAGTCGCCTCTACCCCGACACGCGCCGTGCCTCTGCTCCTACCCCGACCACGCCGCACCTCTCATCCTTTGGTCAGGGCCGGCACCGCCCTTCCTCCCTATTTTTTTGCACATATATATGATGTTTTTTTCCTGATTATATGTATATGTGTGAGTATATGTATGTGTGTATATCTGTTTATATGTCCTTTTTATATTTTTTTGCATTTTCATAAAAATGTACATATGTATGTATATATGTTCTCTGTGTATATATATGTTCATGTATATATGCAAAAGATAGATTTTTAGAAAAGTTAGGATTTTTTTCTGTTCATAGATTTTTTTGGTGATATTAATTATTGTAGAATATGCAAATGTTTGTATATTCATATGAACAATGCATTAGGCAAAACCTTTACTTTTTTCTAAATTTTCTATTTGAACATTTTTTTAAAAAACAAGCAATACTACTTCATGTATTTTGTCAGAATTTTCTATCGTGCATAGACCGATTTTAGACCACGGGAGCACCCCCACCCCCTTATCGTTGCAAAAGTTGCTAAGTGATATTAAGAAGGAAGAAGAAGAAAAAGAATGAGAGGAAAAAGGAAAATAAGAGGAGGAAGAAAGGAGAAGAAGAGGAGAAATAAATAAGAAGAAGAAAAAAGAAGAAAACGAAGAGGAGAAGAAGAAAGGAATAGAGGAGAAGAAGAGAAAATAGAATATTCTATTTTCTCTTCTTCTCCTCTATTCCTTTCTTCTTCTCCTCTTTTTTTTCTTCTTTTTTCTTCAATCTTCTCCTCTATTCCTTTCTTCTTCTCCTCTTTTTATTTCTTCTTCGCCTTCTTATTTTTTATCGGATATGTCGTTGTCGATATACCCCGTGTCCGGATAACTTCAACATGAGGGGGGGGTCGACCTACCCCCTCCCCGATAACATTATTTTCCCATGTATGTATGTCGTCGTTGTCGATATAACCCTGATGACCCACAAGTATAGGGGATCTATCATAGTCCTTTCGATAAGTAAGAGTGTCGAACCCAACGAGGAGCAGAAGGAAATGATAAGCGGTTTTCAGCAAGGTATTCTCTGCAAGTACTGAAATAAGTGGTAACAGATAGTTTTGTGATAAGATAGGTTGTAACGAGCAACAAGTAGCAAAAGTAAATAAAGTGCAGCAAGGTGGCCCAATCCTTTTGTAGCAAAGGACAAGCCGGAACAAACTCTTATAATAGGGATTGCGCTCCCGAGGACACATGGGAATATCATCAAGCAAGTTTTCATCACGTTCATATGATTCGCGTTCGATGCCTTGATAATTTGATATGTGGGTGGACCGGTGCTTGGGTGCTGTTCTTACTTGAACAAGCATCCCACTTATGATTAACCTCTATTGCAAGCATCCGCAACTACAACAAAAGTATTAAGGTAAACCTAACCATAGCATGAAACATATGGATCCAAATCAGCCCCTTACGAAGCAACGCATAAACTAGGGTTTAAGCTTCTGTCACTCTAGCAACCCATCATCTACTTGTTACTTCCCAATGCCTTCCTCTAGGCCCAAATAATGGTGAAGTGTTATGTAGTCGACGTTCACATAACACCACTAGAGGCTAGACAACATACATCTTATCAAAATATCAAATGAATACCAAATTCACATGACTACTCATAGCAAGACTTCTCCCTTGTCCTCAGGAACTAACGTAATTACTCACAAAGCATATTCATGTTCATAATCAGAGGGGTAATAATATGCATATAGGATCTGAACATATGATCTTCCACCAATTAAACCAACTAGCATCAACTACAAGGAGTAATCAACACTACTAGCAACCTACTAGCACCAATCCCGGACTTTGAGACAAGAATTGGATACAAGAGATGAACTAGGGTTTAGAGATGAGATGGTGTTGGTGAAGATGTTGATGGAGATTGCCCTCTCCCGATGAGAGTAGCGTTGGTGATGACGATGGAGATTGCCCTCGTGAGCAGGGGTGTGGGCCCCCTGGCCTTCATCTTTGGCGAGGATTTTTCTTTATTTATTTTAAGATGTTCCGTGGAGTTTTAGGACTTTTGGAGTTGCGCAGAATAGGTCTCTAATATTTGCTCCTTTTCCAGCCCAGAATTCCAGTTGCCGGCATTCTCCCTCCTTATGTAAACCTTGTAAAATAAGAGAGAATAGCCATAAGTATTGTGACATAAAGTGAAATAACATCCCATAATGCAATAAATATCGATATAAAATCATGATGCAAAATGGACGTATCAACTCCCCCAAGCTTAGACCTCGCTTGTCCTCAAGCGAAAAGTCGATAACAATAAATATGTCCTCATGTTTAGAGGTAGAGGCATCGATAAAAATAAAATACGGACATGAAGGCATCATGATTATTCTCATAACAGCAACATATATGATTACTTATGTTCAAGTGATGATCTATTCACAATGCAAAAGTATAACTCATAAACCTTATTGGGCTCCGACAAACTGTAATCTCAGTCATTGAAGCAATTGCAATTTATCATAACATCGGAAAGAGTCTATGTCAGAGCTAAAAAGCAAGTCCACATACTCAACTATCATTTAGTCCTCCATGATTGCTAACACTCACACGATACTTGTGGTTACGGAGTTTTAATCGAACACAGGG
Source organism: Triticum urartu (assembly GCF_056163025.1). Taxonomy (NCBI): domain Eukaryota; kingdom Viridiplantae; phylum Streptophyta; class Magnoliopsida; order Poales; family Poaceae; genus Triticum; species Triticum urartu. The sequence goes on along the minus strand of NC_141878.1, from coordinate 5,856,523 downwards.
AAAGATAGGGGCTTATAGTTTTGCCCCACAACCTTTTACCTCAAGGGTAATGTCAACAATAATGGTTCATGCTCCCCTACATCCAATTATATATATATATCATGTTCTTTCCAACATGGTGAGCTTGCCAAAGGATAAAATGAAAAAGAAAAGGTGAAGATCACCATGACTCTTGCATAAGGTAGATGATAATAATAAAGGATAGGCCCTTCGCAGAGGGAAGCAGAGGTTGCCATGCGCTTTTATGGTTGGATGCATAAAATATCAATGCGAAAGAACGTCACTTTATATTGCCCCTTGTGATATGAACCTTTATTATGCAGTCCGTTGCTTTTATTACTTCCACATCACAAGATCGTATAAAGCTTATTTCTCCCACACCAATCAATCATACATATTTAGAGCAATTTTTATTGCTTTGCACCGATGACAACTTACTTGAAGGATCTTACTCAATCCATAGGTAGATATGGTGGACTCTCATGGCAAAACTGGTTTAAGGGTATTTGGAAGCACAAGTAGTATTTCTACTTGGTGATGAGAATTTGGCTAGCATGAGGGGGAAAGGCAAGCTCAACAAGTTAGAGGATCCATGACAACATACTTTATCTCAGATATAAGAAAGACATAACTCATTACGTTGTCTTCCTTGTCCAACATCAACTCTTTAGCATGTCATATTTTAATGAGTGCTCCCAATCATAAAATATGTCAATGATACTATATCTATATGTGAAAACCTCTCTTTCCTTATTACTTCGTATTAATTGCAACAATGACCAAAGCTATGCTTGCCAACTCCCAACAACTTTTAATCATCATAATCTTTCTATGTGAAGTCATTACTCTTAATAAGATCAATATGAACTTTTTGTTTCTTTTTATTCTTTTTCTCTTCTCTTTTATTCACCCAAGAGCATGGCAAAATAATCAAGCCCTTGACTCAACACTAATCTTTATTATATATAGCTCACGGACTCGATTACACAGAGAGATCATAAAGCAAAACTCAAAACTAGATCATGCCATAAACTTTATTCTACTAGATCAAGATACTACTAATAGGATCGAACTAAGAAAAAAGGTAAAGATAGGAGTTGTGATTGTGATACGATACCGGGGCACCTCCCCCAAGCTTGGCAGTTGCCAAGGGGAGTGCCCATACCCATGTGATTATATCTCCTTGGTTGGTGAAGAAGGTGGTGGTGATGGATAATCGCACATCGAGCGTAAGAGCTCCTCCAGCTTGCGAATAATGCCCTTGAGTGCAACAATATGCTCCTTCAACAAAATATTTTCTTGTGTTAGATACTTATTTTGTATACGAGCTAACTCAATCATCTTGAAAGCTTCGATCTCGGTTGGGGTAAGAAGGTTATGATGAAGTTGGAGGGTGTCTTTTGCTGCTGGAGCTTGATCCTCCATGACCTTCTTGATCCTTTCATCCTTGTTTACCCTCGTGGGTTCTTCCCTCTTCAGATCTATCTTCATTATCCAAGCATCACTGTCACCATTGTTGGAGGAGGGAGATGACATGATGCCTAGCCTGGAAAACCCTGACAGAAAACAGCTCGAAACAAGAACAGAGGAGGTTTGCGTGATACGGGAGTCAAAACCTTCGGGAGAATATATAATGAATTTTACCGACCAAAATATGTATCGTCCAAGAAAACGGAGTCCAGAAGGCACACGAGGTGCTCACGAGGTAGGGGGCGCCCACCACCCTTGTGGGGCCCTCGTGTCCTTCCCGAACTGCTACTAATTTTTCTATTTTTCTAAATATTCCAAAACAGAGAAATATTGCCTTAAAAATTGTTTTGGAGTCGGTTTACTTACCGTACCACATACCTATTCCTTTTCGGAGTCTGAAACATTCCGGAAAGTGTCTCTTATGTATTCCTCCGGGGTTACGGTTTCAATAATATTGGTTTCAACATTTATGGGATTACCTGAGATATAATGTTTAATTCTTTGACCGTTTACCACCTTCGGATTTGTGCCCTCGAAGTTGTTGATTTTTATGGCACTGGAATGATAGACCTCTTCGATAACATAGGGGCCTTCCCATTTAGAGAGAAGTTTTCCTGCAAAAAATCTTAAACGAGAGTTGTATAGCAATACATAATCACCTACATTAAACTCACGCTTTTGTATCCTTTTGTCATGCCATCTTTTAACTTTTTCTTTAAACAACTTGGCATTTTCATAAGCTTGGGTTCTCCATTCATCAAGTGAGCTAATATCAAATAACCTCTTCTCACCGGCAAGTTTAAAATCATAGTTAAGCTCTTTAATAGCCCAATATGCCTTATGTTCTAGTTCGAGAGGTAAGTGACATGCTTTTCCATAAACCATTTTATACGGAGACATACCCATAGGATTTTTGTACGCAGTTCTATAAGCCCACAATGTATCATCAAGTTTCTTGGACCAATTCTTTCTAGACCTATTAATAGTCTTTTGCAAAATTAATTTGAGCTCTCTATTGCTCAACTCTACTTGACCACTAGACTGTGGGTGATAAGGAGATGCAATTCTATGATTAACATCATATTTAGCAAGAATTTTACGGAAAGCACCATGAATAAAGTATGAACCACCATCAGTCATTAAATATCTAGGGACTCCAAACCTCGGGAAAATAACTTCCTTACGCATTTTAATAGAAGTGTTATGATCAGCACTACTAGTTGGAATAGCTTCTACCCACTTAGTAACGTAATCAAGAGCAACTAAAATATGTGTGTATCCATTGGAGGCAGGAAAAGGTCCCATATAATCAAAGCCCCAAACATCAAACGGTTTAATAACAAGTGAATAATTCATAGGCATTTCTTGACGTCTACTAATATTACCAATTCTTTGACATTCATCACAAGACAAGACAAACTTATGGGCATCCTTGAAGAGAGTAGGCCAATAAAAACCAGATTGCAATACCTTATGTGCAGTTCTATCTCCAGCGTGCGTCCTCCATAAGCCTCGGAATGACACTTGTGTAGGATTTGTTCCTGTTCATGCTCAGGTACACAACGTCTAATAACACCATCTACTCCTTCCTTATAAAGATGTGGGTCATCCCAAAAGTAATGTCTTAAATCATAGAATTTTTTTTTCTTTTGCTGGTATGTGAAGCTAGGTGGTATAAATTTAGCAACAATATAATTAGCATAATCAACATACCATGGAGTACTACGAGAAGTACTTATAACATTTAATTGTTCATCAGGAAAGATATCATTAATAGGTAGTGGGTCATCAAGAATATTTTCTAACCTAGACAAGTTGTCTGCAACGGGGTTCTCAGCTCCCTTTCTATCAACAATATGCAAATCAAATTCTTGTAGCAAGAGAACCCATCTAATAAGTCTAGGTTTAGCATCTTTCTTTTCCATAAGATATTTAATAGCAGCATGATCAGTTTGAATAGTTACTTTAGAATCAACAATATAAGATCTGAACTTATCACAAGCAAATACAACTACTAAAAGCTCTTTTTCAGTAGTAGCATAATTTCTTTGAGCATTGTCTAGAGTCTTACTAGCATAATGAATAACATTTAATTTCTTGTCAACTCTTTGCCCTAGAACAGCACCTACAGCATAATCACTAGCATCACACATAATTTCAAAGGGTAGGTTACAATCAGGTGGCTGAACAATAGGTGCAGTGACTAATGCTTTCTTAAGTATTTCAAATGCTTCTACACAATCATCATCAAAGACAAATGGTATATCTTTTTGCAATAAATTAGTCAGAGGCCGAGAAATTTTTGAGAAGTCCTTAATGAACCTCTTGTAAAATCCGGCGTGACCAAGGAAACTTCTTATACCTTTGATGTCCTTGGGACATGGCATCTTTTCAATCACATCAACCTTGGCTTTATCAACTTCAATACCTCTTTCAGAAACTTTATGCCCCAAGACAATACCTTCATTAACCATAAAGTGGCACTTTTCCCAATTCAAGACAATATTAGTTTCTTCACATCTCTGCAAAACTCGATCAAGATTGCTCAAGCAATCATCAAAAGAGGAACCATAGACGGAAAAGTCGTCCATGAAAACCTCACAAATCTTTTCACAAAAGTCAGAGAATATAGCCATCATGCATCTTTGAAAGGTAGCAAGTGCATTACATAAACCAAAAGGCATACATCTATAAGCAAAAGTACCAAAAGGGCATGTAAAAGTAGTCTTTGATTGATCTCTAGCCGACACAGGTATTTGAGAGAAACCAGAATGACCATCTAGAAAGCAATAGTGTGTATGTTTGCATAATCTTTCTAGCATTTGATCAATAAAAGGTAAGGGGTAATGACCTTTCTTAGAAGTTTTATTTAATTTGAGGAAATCAATTACCATCCTATAACCTGTGATAATTCTTTGTGCACTATAAGAAATATGTCAACTAGTGACCTTCTTTCAGTGACCCTGGAAGAATTGGTCATAAATCTATGACCATTTGAGACCAATTGGTCAAAAGTTGTTCGGGGGGCTCCAAACCCTAAACCATTGCGACCATTTTGGCCAGAAAGGTCGTAATTTCCTTACACGAAATGGTCATAAAGCAGACAACACTAGTCCGCTGCCTTATTTCTAGCTGATCATGACCAATATAGATGGTCATAACCTTGTAAATTGTGGTGGATTGGTATGACTTGGCGCCACCTCATCAGTTTTGCCTATGTGTCATGTCCATGTGTCAATTTTTGCCCTAGGTTGTGAAGCAACCTATATTTCTGTCATTCCCAAAATTCCCAAAAAAATATCATAAATTCTTTGGGTCATATCTTCATCAAATATGTAAAAATCCTTCCTTGCCTAGTTCAAAACTAATTCAACAATATTCGTTTTCCTATTATGTTCGCAACAACACTTTATGAAGGAAGTGCTATTTATATATTCTTGATTGCCCTAGGAATTTTTGGGCACTCTTTGCTATCCAAATCATTACCGCATGACAAAATTCAGCTCCATTTGCCTAGCAAATCTTCCTCGGCAAATTTCCAAAGTTTTTGTCCTCCTAGAAGCATTGTGAAGGAAGTACCCTTTTTGTATATCGAAATGACATGAAATTTATACAGTTCCTTCATATGCCCAAATTATCACCCTCCTTCAAATTGCAGCTCAGTCAAATCATCTATGTGAGCCCAGGTTCAATTTATATTTTATGGCCAGATTGGCACATTGCAAAGCAAGTGTTATCTATACCCCTCCTATTACCCTCAAACTTTTTGGGCACTCTTACATACCCAAATCATTGCCACATGATAATATTCAGCTCAATTTTCCTAGTAAATCTTTCTTGGGAAATTTCCAAAGTTTCTACCTCGAGAGAAGCTTTGTGAAGTAAGTACTAGCTAGGCTTACCCAAATGATCTGAAAATTTACCAACACATGACCATACCTAAGTAACTTACCTACACCAATTTTGAGCTCATTTCCTTCATCCAATCTCTCTCACTAGTTTATCCAAGTTTCTTTCCATAGAAGAGCATTGTGAATGAAGTACTACTTTGGCATGTCCAAATGGTATCAATTTTCTACAATGCTTTCCTATGCCCAAATAACCATCCTCCACCAAATTTCAGCTCAATCCATTCATTATTTTGAGCCCAGCTTCAACATTCATATTTTTGTCCAGCGTGGTACTTTGCAAAGCAAGTACCACCTAGGATCCTCCTTTTGAGCTAAAAATTTGTGAAGACATTATCCTTAGTAGATGATCATCCTCAGCCAAAACTCACGCCCATTGGCCATGTGCATTTCCCGTACCGCTAATCAAATACTTGGCTGCTAATTCATGTTTGAGCATCGATCGGTCTCCTCGTGAGAATCTTATGTTGTAATTTTCTTCCTAGCGCCAACCTGGGGAGTGCCCAACCCACTAGACATGCCTAGGCCGCCCAGAACACATGGCAACATTACGGTCACGCGGTGACCACGCGACGGGCATGCGAGTTTACGCGCTCTAGAGTTGGGGCCCTCGGCCACCGCCCAAACCTCGACGTATCGCCACCAAACCATGTATTTATGATTAAATAGGTCCTTATGTAACTACAAATGATTTTTGGAAAAAATAAAGAGCAAACTATGAGGCAGCTACAGTTCAAATTTGACCCGCTTCCAACTGAATCGGTGGAAATTTCTCTTTTTCACGAGAGGTGGATCAAAATTTTTTTACACCCAACCATTTTGTAAATTGTGCATTAAATATGTCCTAGTATTTTATAAAAATGATTTGGTCCAATTTTGCAACAATTATTTGGTAGTTCCTTCACAAAAAAACCTCCTTTCGGGCACTCGAAAAATGGAAAATCGTTTTTTCGTCCAACGAAAATGAAAAATTCCTTAGGCAACATTGTTTGCCATTCCAATATGCACCCTTGTGCACAATATGAGATCATTTTAAAAAACTATGCCATGAATGTGGCCATAAGATTGATCATTTGGCTTGAAAGCCATGAATCTTCACACAAGATAGCTCATTTCTGAGAACACTTTTTAAAAATAATTATCGTATTACAAGTTTATTATTTTTCCCGGAAACTTGGTCATATATAATGACACAATGTGAAGGTTTTCCGATTTTTTGATTTTTTTTTTGAATTTTTTATGCCCGTTTCAAAATGTGGTCAAAACGGCGGGCTTGACCGTTCCTAGCTAGCGGTTGAATCTTGTAAGTTTTTTGGTGTTTTTCTGATTAAATAGATACTTATGTACCTAGAAATGATTTTTGTAAAAAATGAAGAGCAAACTACGAGGTAGCTACAATTCAAATTTGACCCGCTTCCAACTGAATCGACAGGAATTTATCTTTTTCACCAGAGGTGGATCAAAACTTTTCACACCCAACCATTTGGTCAATTGTGCATTAAACATGGCCTAGTATTTTAGAAAATTGATTTGGTCCAATTTTGCAACAAATATATGGTAGGTCCTTCACACAAAAAAACTCATTTCGGGCACTCGAAAAATGGAAAATGAATTTTCCGTGCAAAGAAAATGAAAACTCCCTTAGGCAACATTGTTTGGAATTCCAACATGCACCCTTGTGCACAATATGAGATCATTTCAACAAACTATGCCATGAATGTGGCCATAAGTTTGATCATTTGGCTTGAAAGCCATGAATCTTCACGCATGATAGCTCATTTCTGAGAACACTTTTTTAAAATAATTTCCGTATTACAAGTTTATTATTTTTCCTGGAAACTTGGTCACATATAATGACACAATGCGAAAGGTTTCCCAATTTTTTGATATTTTTTGAATTTTTTATGCCCGTTTCAAAATGCGGTCAAAACGTCGGGCATGACCGTTCCTAGCTAGTGGTTGAATCTTGGAATTTTTTTGGTGTTTCTCTGATTAAATAGATACTTGTGTATCTAGAAATGATTTTTGGAAAAAATATAGAGCAAACTATGAGGCAACTGCAGTTTAAATATTATCCGCTTCCAGCTGAATCGGCAGAAATTTGTCTTTTTCACCAGAGGTGGATCAAAACTTTTAACACCCAACCATTTGGTCAATTGTGCATTAAACATGGCCTAGTATTTTAGAAAATTTATTTGGTCCAATTTTGCAACAAATATATGGTAGGTCCTTCACAAAAAAACACATTTTGGGCACTTGAAAAATGGAAAATGAATTTTCCGTGCAAAGAAAATGAAAACTCCCTTAGGCAACATTGTTTGGAATTCCAACATGCACCCTTGCACACAATATGAGATCATTTCAACAAACTATGCCATGAATGTGGCCATAAGTTTGATCATTTGGCTTGAAAGCCATGAATCTTCACGCATGATAGCTCATTTCTGAGAACACTTTTTTAAAATAATTTCCGTATTACAAGTTTATTATTTTTCCTGGAAACTTGGTCACATATAATGACACAATGCGAAGGTTTCCCAATTTTTTGATTTTTTTAAATTTTTTATGCCCATTTCAAAATGCGGTCAAAACGGCGGGGATGACCGTTCCTAGCTAGTGGTTGAATCTTGGAATTTTTTTGGTGTTTCTCTGATTAAATAGATACTTATGTATCTAGAAATGATTTTTGCAAAAAATATAGAGCAAACTATGAGGCAGCTATAGTTTAAATTTTACCCGCTTCCAACTGAATCAGCAGAAATTTGTCTTTTTCACCAGAGGTGGATCAAAACTTTTGACACCCAACCATTTGGTCAATTGTGCATTAAACATGGCCTAGTATTTTATAAAATTGATTTGGTCCAATTTTGCAACAAATATGTTATTGGTCCTTCACAAAAAAACTCATTTTTGACACTAGATATGGTCTCGGATATGGTCTTTCACAAAAAAACTCATCATAACCAATAAAAATGATTTGGTCCAATTTTGCAACAAATATATGGTAGGCCCTTCACAACAAAACTCATTTTGGGCACTCAAAAAATAGAAAATTGATTTTTGTGTGCAGTGCAAATGAAGACCACAAAATCATCATTGTTTGAAATCCTAAGATACACATATGTGCACAATACTGGATCATTTAAACATACAACATGAGGCTAATATGTTGAGTGTTTACCCGAAATAAGAGGGTAAAAAATATAAATGAAACAAAAGAGAAAAAGCACAATTACATATGCTAGATTTTGATTGGTGGAACCATCTGTCACATGGATTGATGTCATGGCAGACATCCATCCATCCATTGCTAGCAATCCAACCGTCTATCCATCTGAAGAAACCCACCGTCCCACTGCACCAAACCCTACCTCACTCACCTCTCCTCCCTTCCACCCGCCCGCCGCCTCCCTCTCTCTCTCCCCGATCTAGATCGACGCTGCCTCCCTCTCTCTCTCTCTCGCTTCCCGTCACCGGCGGCAGCGCCCTCCTTCCCTCGCCCTCTCCTCCTCCCCTCCTCACGGCGCCTCCACCACGCCACGAATCCCGGTGACCCACCCCGTCTCCGTGCCCGCCTCGGCAACCACCTCCGACGCGCGTCCGAGTCCCATCCATGTCCGCTCCGGCTCCGTCTCTGTCTCCTTTCGTGGGAGGTGACCCGCACCCGGCCCCGCTGTGGGGAAGGGGCGGCAGCGGCCTCGTGTAGATCCCATCGGGATCACGGTGCGGACGCATGCCCCAGACGCCATGACCCGTCTCTCCCTTCCCTCCTCAAATCAGGAAGGAGAGGTCAGGTGTCAGCCATGAACTCGCTCTGCCCAGGACGCCGCTCGCCATCAAGGTCACCCCCACCCCCTCTTCGATCTGCTCTTCCTCCTTTACCTTCCCTTCCCTAACGCGTGCCATTTCCTTCCTCACGCAGGGTTGCAGGCGATTCGAATGATGCTTGAGATAGGATGGAAAATTAGGCTATATTTATGGTTTTGCTGTATCACCATATTTATCTTCTTTACATTTTGGCATACAGTTTATTAGGCTATATCATCATAATCATGGCCCACAAGAAAAAAAGCAAAATTAGAACCCCAGGCCAGTCATGATGTTTTTGTTTATGGAGGTGTTGCATATTTGATCAGATTTCCTTACTTGCTTCAGGCATAAGAATAAGCTTATAAGAATAGAATATTGATACTCTGCGAGCTATGAGTAGAATGCTCTATCTTCGTGAGTCACCTTTCTTGTATGAATGAGTATCTTGTTTTGACTAGCTGGATAATAAAAGCATTATACTAGTTGAATTTATGTTATCATTCTAAATAACTTGTCTTTTTTCGAGTGGTCTCTTTATAATATATTGGCTCCAGTTTTCTGATTCTTCTTTGCTGATTCATGTAACAGTGTGACTGAGGTTGCATGTTGTTCATGACAGGATCAGGTGCCTAGTTTGTAATGCTATCAAAGGAGCTCCATCGTGAAGAATATATCACAGTTGGTAGAGTAGGGGCTCCATCGTGTAGAGGTTGGAAAGTATAGTATTAGTTACTACAGTTGGTAGTTGGAAGTGCCCTGTGTGTTGGTAGTGCAGGAGGGCCATTGTATTATGTGTTATTTGTAGAGCAGGAGCTCCATCCCGAATCTGGTTGTTATTTTAAGTATTATTATATGTGTTTTCTGTTTGTGCCAATTTAAATACTGCTTATTTATTTACTGCCAAATTGAAATATGAAGAATATGACCCTGAAAGCCAGGACCCACTTACTAGAAGCTGACAACTTGGACCCACTTACCACAATTTTAAAACTGGGATAAAAAGGCCATGACCCAACAATAAAAAGGCTGCAATATTGGGCTTGGCCCATGAACACAACCAAAAATTGACAGAAAAAAACACAAATAGGCTGAATTGTTGGGCTAGGCCCATGTAGAAAATCGAATTGGACCGGGCTGAATCTTGTGCCACATCAGATTGCCACGCTGGATGCCTACGTGGCCTGGGGAGGTTGCTAGTGACCAAAACGCCACAGTAGACGTATTTTGGTCATAAACGTCTACGACCATTCAAGAAGAAAGGTCGCTATAGTCAGTTTACGACCGCCAGCTTTTAACCTTATGTTTTTAGTCAAAAAAAGGTCACAAATTGAAAGTGACCATTCAGTGACCAATAGTGCTGGTCACAAGTTGACATATTTCTTGTAGTGGTGGAATTAGTTCATCTTTATCATTAGGAACAACAGTAATACCTCCCTTCTGAAGGACACAATGGACAGGACTTACCCACTCACTATCAGCAACGGGATAGATTATACCTGCCTCCAGAAGCTTTAGTATTTCTTTTCTTACCACTTCTTTCATTTTAGGATTCAGACGTCGTTGAGGATCACGAACTGGTTTGGCGTCTGGTTCCAAATTTATTTTATGTTGACATAGAGTGGGACTAATGCCCTTAAGATCATCAAGAGTATATCCAATAGAAGCACGGTGCTTCTTCAGAGTTTTCAATAATCTTTCTTCTTCATGCTCTGAAAGGTTAGCACTAATAATAACAGGGTATATCTTCTTTTCATCAAGATAAGCATATTTAAGATTATCAGGCAAGGGTTTAAGCTCAAACACGGGATCTCCCTTGGGTGGAGGAGGATCCCCTAAGATTTCAATAGGCAAATTGTGTTGCAGAATAGGTTCCTGTTTAAAGAATACTTCATCTATTTCCCTTCTTTCATTCATGAACATATCATTTTCATGGTCTAGCAAATAGTGTTCTAAAGGATCACTAGGAGGTACGGCAATAGAAGCAAGACCAACAATTTCATCTTTACTAGGTAATTCTTCCTCGCGATGTTGTTTACTAAATTTAGAGAAATTAAACTCATGAGCCATATCATCTAAGCCAATAGTAACAACATTCTTTGTGCAGTCTATGGTAGCATTGACAGTATTTAAGAAGGGTCTACCAAATATAATGGGACAAAAGCTATCTTGTGGGGAACCAAGAACAAGAAAATCAGCAGGATATTTAGTTTTCCCACACAAGACTTCAACATCTCTAACAATTCCAATTGGTGCAATAGTATCTCTATTAGCAAGTTTAATAGTAACATCAATATCTTCTAACTCAACAGGTGCAATGTCATGCATAATTTCTTTGTATAAGTCAATAGGTATTGTACTAGCACTAGCACCCATATCACATAAGCCATGATAACAATGATCTCCTATTTTAACAGAAATAACAGGCACGCCTACCACAGGTCTATGTTTATCTTTATCACAAGGTTTAGCAATTCTAGCAGTTTCACCTTCGAACTGAATAACATGCCCATCAATATTATCAGACAAGAGATCTTTAACAATAGCAATATTAGGTTCTACTTTAACTTGCTCAGGAGGTGTATAAGTTCCAATATTGCTTTTACGAACAACAGTTGAAGCTTTAGCATGATCCTTTATTCTAACAGGGAAAGGTGGTTTCTCAATATAAGAAGTAGGAACAATAGGATCATTATAAGTGACAGTCTTTTCTTCAACTTTAATAGGTGCAGCTACTTTTACTTCTATGGGAGGATGATATTTAAACCACTTCTCCTTAGGGAGTTCAACATAAGTAGCAAAAGATTCACAGAAAGAAGCTACTATCTCAGAGTCAAGTCCATATTTAGTGCTAAACTTACGGAAAATATCGGTATCCATAAAAGATTTAACACAATCAAACTTAGGTGTCATACCTGACTCCTTACCTTCGTCGAGGTTCCAATCTTCAGAGTTGCGTTTAATTCTATCCAATAAATTCCATCTGAATTCAGTAGTCTTCATCATAAAAGAGCCAGCACAAGAAGTATCGAGCATGGTGCGATTGTTATCAGAAAGTCGAGCATAAAAACTTTGCATAATTATTTCACTCGGGAGCTCATGATTGGGGCATGAATATAACATTGATTTAAGCCTCCCCCAAGCTTGAGCGATGCTTTCTCCTTTGCGAGGCCAGAAATTATATATATAATTGCGATCACGATGAACAAGATGCATAGGGTAATACTTTTGATGAAATTCCAGCTTCAATCTTTTATAGTCCCATTATCTCATATCATCACATAGCCAATACCATATCAATGCGTCTCCCTTCAAAGATAAAGGGAAGACCTTCTTCTTAGCAACATCATTGGGTATACCTGCAAGCTTAAATAATCCACAAACTTCATCCACATATATTAAGTGCTCATCAGGATGCTTTGTTCCATCTCCTGTAAAAGGGTTAGCTAGCAGTTTTTCCATCATACCCGAAGGAAATTCAAAAGGAGTTTCATTTTCAATAGGTTCAGTAGGTTGAGAAGCAACTCTTTGCTCAACTGGACGGGGTGAAGATACCCCGAACAAGCCCCTCGGAGAATTACTTTCCATAGTAACAAGTGACAGTAAATTTCAGCACACTATATAAATTTTTCCTTACCAAATTCCACCTACCAAAAGCGCTACACTCCCCGGCAACGGCGCCAGAAAAGAGTCTTGATGACCCACAAGTATAGGGGATCTATCGTAGTCCTTTCGATAAGTAAGAGTGTCAAACCCAACGAGGAGCAGAAGGAAATGATAAGCGGTTTTCAGCAAGGTATTCTCTGCAAGTACTGAAATAAGTGGTAACAGATAGTTTTGTGATAAGATAGGTTGTAACGAGAAACAAGTAGCAAAAGTAAATGAAGTGCAGCAAGGTGGCCCAATCCTTTTGTAGCAAAGGACAAGCCGGAACAAACTCTTAGAATATGAAAAGCGCTCCCGAGGACACATGGGAATATCGTCAAGCTAGTTTTCATCACATTCATATGATTCGCGTTCGATACCTTGATAATTTGATATGTGGGTGGACCGGTGCTTGGGTGTTGTTCTTACTTGAACAAGCATCCCACTTATGATTAACCTCTATTGCAAGCATCCGCAACTACAACAAAAGTATTAAGGTAAACCTAACCATAGCATGAAACATATGGATCCAAATCAGCCCCTTACGAAGCAACGCATAAACTAGAGTTTAAGCTTCTCTCACTCTAGCAACCCATCATCTACTTATTAATTCCCAATGCCTTCCTCTAGGCCCAAATAATGGTGAAGTGTTATGTAGTCGACATTCACATAACACCACTAGAGGCTAGACAACATACATCTTATCAAAATATCAAACGAATACCAAATTCACATGACTACTCATAGCAAGACTTCTCCCTTGTCCTCAGGAACTAAAGTAATTACTCACAAAGCATATTCATGTTCATAATCAGAGGGGTAATAATATGCATATAGGATCTAAACATATGATCTTCCACCAATTAAACCAACTAGCATCAACTACAAGGAGTAATCAACACTACTAGCAACCTACTAGCACCAATCCCGGACTTTGAGACAAGAATTGGATACAAGAGATGAACTAGGGTTTAGAGATGAGATGGTGCTGGTGAAGATGTTGATGGAGATTGCCCTCTCCCGATGAGAGGAGCGTTGGTGATGACGATGGTGATGATTTCCCCCTCCCGGAGGGAAGTATCCCCGGCAGAACAGCTCTGCCGGAGCTCTAGATTGGATCCGCCAAGGTTCCGCCTCGTGGCGGCGGAGTCTCGTCCCGAGAAGTTCCTTCTTATTTTTTTCTCATTGAAAGACTTCATATAGGAGAAGATGGACGTAGGAGAGCCACCAGGGGGGCCACGAGGTAGGGGGGCGCGCCCCCACCCTCGTGAGCAGGGTGTGGGCCCCCTGGCCTTCATCTTTGGCGAGGATTTTTCTTTATTTATTTTAAGATGTTCCGTGGAGTTTCTGGACTTTTGGAGTTGCGCAGAATAGGTCTCTAATATTTGCTCCTTTTCCAACCCAGAATTCCAGCTGCCGACATTCTCCCTCCTTATGTAAACCTTGTAAAATAAGAGAGAATAGCCATAAGTATTGTGACATAAAGTGAAATGACATCCCATAATGCAATAAATATCGATATAAAAGCATGATGCAAAATGGACGTATCAAACCCCCTCCCGGATTACTTCGACATGAGGGGCGGTCGATATATATACCCCCTCTCGACCGTGATAACTTATACCACGAGAGCACCCCCCGGCCCTCTCGCTCGACCAAAACTCTCGAGGACACCCAAACCCTAGGAAAGAATGATGTGGGTCTCCTACCCGCTCCCGCTGCGCCCCTACCCTTGAAGTGTTGCCGAGGCCACCCCAAACCCGGAACAAGCTAGGTCTACATTTGCCACTGATATATCCACCTGCTGTCATGTTTGTGTAATAATTGCCATGTTGTAATATTTGCAGAAACAATGGAGCACGGACGAGACGAGGAAGTAGAAGAGGTGTTGGGGGACATAATCTTAGCCGGAGGTGATGTCTTGTCGTATCTTAACGACAATGATGGTCTGGAAGAACAGGGTGAAGAAGAAGCAGGCTACGGTGATCGAAGAATGGAGGAGGAAAGACATGATTATGATGGCTCCGGTGACCCAATGCTGGTGCAAGAAGGGGCCCATGGTGACGGCTCCGGTGACCGAACAGAGTCCGGCCAGGTAAACATATTAGTTAAGCCTGTGATGACTAGCTAATTGATGCATTCATTGTTTTGGTATGTACACATATTAATTAACTCTCA